>NC_134494.1:51436354-51569056 GCF_040206685.1 Ascaphus truei | reverse complement strand
ATCGTCCTTATTCACGGTGTGTTATTGTGTGTCTGTGAGAAGTGCTGTCCCACTGGAGTGTAATATCGTCCTTATTCACTGTGTGTTATTGTGTGTCTGTGAGAAGTGCTGTCCCACTGGAGTGTAATATCGTCCTTATTCACGGTGTGTTATTGTGTGTCTGTGAGAAGTGCTGTCCCACTGGAGTGTAATATCGTCCTTATTCACGGTGTGTTATTGTGTGTCTGTGAGAAGTGCTGTCCCACTGGAGTGTAATATCGTCCTTATTCACGGTGTGTTATTGTGTGTCTGTGAGAAGTGCTGTCCCACTGGAGTGTAATATCGTCCTTATTCACGGTGTGTTATTGTGTGTCTGTGAGAAGTGCTGTCCCACTGGAGTGTAATATCGTCCTTATTCACGGTGTGTTATTGTGTGTCTGTGAGAAGTGCTGTCCCACTGGAGTGTAATATCGTCCTTATTCACGGTGTGTTATTGTGTGTCTGTGAGAAGTGCTGTCCCACTGGAGTGTAATATCGTCCTTATTCACGGTGTGTTATTGTGTGTCTGTGAGAAGTGCTGTCCCACTGGAGTGTAATATCGTCCTTATTCACTGGTGTGTTATTGTGTGTCTGTGAGAAGTGCTGTCCCACTGGAGTGTAATATCGTCCTTATTCATGGTGTGTTATTGTGTGTCTGTGAGAAGTGCTGTCCCACTGGAGTGTAATATCGTCCTTATTCACGGTGTGTTATTGTGTGTCTGTGAGAAGTGCTGTCCCACTGGAGTGTAATATCGTCCTTATTCACGGTGTGTTATTGTGTGTCTGTGAGAAGTGCTGTCCCACTGGAGTGTAATATCGTCCTTATTCACGGTGTGTTATTGTGTGTCTGTGAGAAGTGCTGTCCCACTGGAGTGTAATATCGTCCTTATTCACTGGTGTGTTATTGTGTGTCTGTGAGAAGTGCTGTCCCACTGGAGTGTAATATCGTCCTTATTCATGGTGTGTTATTGTGTGTCTGTGAGAAGTGCTGTCCCACTGGAGTGTAATATCGTCCTTATTCACGGTGTGTTATTGTGTGTCTGTGAGAAGTGCTGTCCCACTGGAGTGTAATATCGTCCTTATTCACGGTGTGTTATTGTGTGTCTGTGAGAAGTGCTGTCCCACTGGAGTGTAATATCGTCCTTATTCACGGTGTGTTATTGTGTGTCTGTGAGAAGTGCTGTCCCACTGGAGTGTAATATCGTCCTTATTCATGGTGTGTTATTGTGTGTCTGTGAGAAGTGCTGTCCCACTGGAGTGTAATATCGTCCTTATTCACGGTGTGTTATTGTGTGTCTGTGAGAAGTGCTGTCCCACTGGAGTGTAATATCGTCCTTATTCACGGTGTGTTATTGTGTGTCTGTGAGAAGTGCTGTCCCACTGGAGTGTAATATCGTCCTTATTCATGGTGTGTTATTGTGTGTCTGTGAGAAGTGCTGTCCCACTGGAGTGTAATATCGTCCTTATTCATGGTGTGTTATTGTGTGTCTGTGAGAAGTGCTGTCCCACTGGAGTGTAATATCGTCCTTATTCACGGTGTGTTATTGTGTGTCTGTGAGAAGTGCTGTCCCACTGGAGTGTAATATCGTCCTTATTCATGTGTGTTATTGTGTGTCTGTGAGAAGTGCTGTCCCACTGGAGTGTAATATCGTCCTTATTCACGGTGTGTTATTGTGTGTCTGTGAGAAGTGCTGTCCCACTGGAGTGTAATATCGTCCTTATTCACGGTGTGTTATTGTGTGTCTGTGAGAAGTGCTGTCCCACTGGAGTGTAATATCGTCCTTATTCACGGTGTGTTATTGTGTGTCTGTGAGAAGTGCTGTCCCACTGGAGTGTAATATCGTCCTTATTCACGGTGTGTTATTGTGTGTCTGTGAGAAGTGCTGTCCCACTGGAGTGTAATATCGTCCTTATTCACGGTGTGTTATTGTGTGTCTGTGAGAAGTGCTGTCCCACTGGAGTGTAATATCGTCCTTATTCACGGTGTGTTATTGTGTGTCTGTGAGAAGTGCTGTCCCACTGGAGTGTAATATCGTCCTTATTCATGGTGTGTTATTGTGTGTCTGTGAGAAGTGCTGTCCCACTGGAGTGTAATATCGTCCTTATTCACGGTGTGTTATTGTGTGTCTGTGAGAAGTGCTGTCCCACTGGAGTGTAATATCGTCCTTATTCACGGTGTGTTATTGTGTGTCTGTGAGAAGTGCTGTCCCACTGGAGTGTAATATCGTCCTTATTCACGGTGTGTTATTGTGTGTCTGTGAGAAGTGCTGTCCCACTGGAGTGTAATATCGTCCTTATTCACGGTGTGTTATTGTGTGTCTGTGAGAAGTGCTGTCCCACTGGAGTGTAATATCGTCCTTATTCACGGTGTGTTATTGTGTGTCTGTGAGAAGTGCTGTCCCACTGGAGTGTAATATCGTCCTTATTCACGGTGTGTTATTGTGTGTCTGTGAGAAGTGCTGTCCCACTGGAGTGTAATATCGTCCTTATTCACGGTGTGTTATTGTGTGTCTGTGAGAAGTGCTGTCCCACTGGAGTGTAATATCGTCCTTATTCACGGTGTGTTATTGTGTGTCTGTGAGAAGTGCTGTCCCACTGGAGTGTAATATCGTCCTTATTCACGGTGTGTTATTGTGTGTCTGTGAGAAGTGCTGTCCCACTGGAGTGTAATATCGTCCTTATTCACGGTGTGTTATTGTGTGTCTGTGAGAAGTGCTGTCCCACTGGAGTGTAATATCGTCCTTATTCACGGTGTGTTATTGTGTGTCTGTGAGAAGTGCTGTCCCACTGGAGTGTAATATCGTCCTTATTCACGGTGTGTTATTGTGTGTCTGTGAGAAGTGCTGTCCCACTGGAGTGTAATATCGTCCTTATTCACGGTGTGTTATTGTGTGTCTGTGAGAAGTGCTGTCCCACTGGAGTGTAATATCGTCCTTATTCACGGTGTGTTATTGTGTGTCTGTGAGAAGTGCTGTCCCACTGGAGTGTAATATCGTCCTTATTCACGGTGTGTTATTGTGTGTCTGTGAGAAGTGCTGTCCCACTGGAGTGTAATATCGTCCTTATTCACGGTGTGTTATTGTGTGTCTGTGAGAAGTGCTGTCCCACTGGAGTGTAATATCGTCCTTATTCACGGTGTGTTATTGTGTGTCTGTGAGAAGTGCTGTCCCACTGGAGTGTAATATCGTCCTTATTCACGGTGTGTTATTGTGTGTCTGTGAGAAGTGCTGTCCCACTGGAGTGTAATATCGTCCTTATTCACGGTGTGTTATTGTGTGTCTGTGAGAAGTGCTGTCCCACTGGAGTGTAATATCGTCCTTATTCACGGTGTGTTATTGTGTGTCTGTGAGAAGTGCTGTCCCACTGGAGTGTAATATCGTCCTTATTCACGGTGTGTTATTGTGTGTCTGTGAGAAGTGCTGTCCCACTGGAGTGTAATATCGTCCTTATTCACGGTGTGTTATTGTGTGTCTGTGAGAAGTGCTGTCCCACTGGAGTGTAATATCGTCCTTATTCATGGTGTGTTATTGTGTGTCTGTGAGAAGTGCTGTCCCACTGGAGTGTAATATCGTCCTTATTCACGGTGTGTTATTGTGTGTCTGTGAGAAGTGCTGTCCCACTGGAGTGTAATATCGTCCTTATTCATGGTGTGTTATTGTGTGTCTGTGAGAAGTGCTGTCCCACTGGAGTGTAATATCGTCCTTATTCACGGTGTGTTATTGTGTGTCTGTGAGAAGTGCTGTCCCACTGGAGTGTAATATCGTCCTTATTCACGGTGTGTTATTGTGTGTCTGTGAGAAGTGCTGTCCCACTGGAGTGTAATATCGTCCTTATTCACGGTGTGTTATTGTGTGTCTGTGAGAAGTGCTGTCCCACTGGAGTGTAATATCGTCCTTATTCATGGTGTGTTATTGTGTGTCTGTGAGAAGTGCTGTCCCACTGGAGTGTAATATCGTCCTTATTCACGGTGTGTTATTGTGTGTCTGTGAGAAGTGCTGTCCCACTGGAGTGTAATATCGTCCTTATTCACGGTGTGTTATTGTGTGTCTGTGAGAAGTGCTGTCCCACTGGAGTGTAATATCGTCCTTATTCACGGTGTGTTATTGTGTGTCTGTGAGAAGTGCTGTCCCACTGGAGTGTAATATCGTCCTTATTCATGGTGTGTTATTGTGTGTCTGTGAGAAGTGCTGTCCCACTGGAGTGTAATATCGTCCTTATTCACGGTGTGTTATTGTGTGTCTGTGAGAAGTGCTGTCCCACTGGAGTGTAATATCGTCCTTATTCATGGTGTGTTATTGTGTGTCTGTGAGAAGTGCTGTCCCACTGGAGTGTAATATCGTCCTTATTCACGGTGTGTTATTGTGTGTCTGTGAGAAGTGCTGTCCCACTGGAGTGTAATATCGTCCTTATTCACGGTGTGTTATTGTGTGTCTGTGAGAAGTGCTGTCCCACTGGAGTGTAATATCGTCCTTATTCACGGTGTGTTATTGTGTGTCTGTGAGAAGTGCTGTCCCACTGGAGTGTAATATCGTCCTTATTCATGGTGTGTTATTGTGTGTCTGTGAGAAGTGCTGTCCCACTGGAGTGTAATATCGTCCTTATTCACGGTGTGTTATTGTGTGTCTGTGAGAAGTGCTGTCCCACTGGAGTGTAATATCGTCCTTATTCACGGTGTGTTATTGTGTGTCTGTGAGAAGTGCTGTCCCACTGGAGTGTAATATCGTCCTTATTCACGGTGTGTTATTGTGTGTCTGTGAGAAGTGCTGTCCCACTGGAGTGTAATATCGTCCTTATTCATGGTGTGTTATTGTGTGTCTGTGAGAAGTGCTGTCCCACTGGAGTGTAATATCGTCCTTATTCACGGTGTGTTATTGTGTGTCTGTGAGAAGTGCTGTCCCACTGGAGTGTAATATCGTCCTTATTCACGGTGTGTTATTGTGTGTCTGTGAGAAGTGCTGTCCCACTGGAGTGTAATATCGTCCTTATTCATGGTGTGTTATTGTGTGTCTGTGAGAAGTGCTGTCCCACTGGAGTGTAATATCGTCCTTATTCACGGTGTGTTATTGTGTGTCTGTGAGAAGTGCTGTCCCACTGGAGTGTAATATCGTCCTTATTCACGGTGTGTTATTGTGTGTCTGTGAGAAGTGCTGTCCCACTGGAGTGTAATATCGTCCTTATTCATGGTGTGTTATTGTGTGTCTGTGAGAAGTGCTGTCCCACTGGAGTGTAATATCGTCCTTATTCACGGTGTGTTATTGTGTGTCTGTGAGAAGTGCTGTCCCACTGGAGTGTAATATCGTCCTTATTCATGGTGTGTTATTGTGTGTCTGTGAGAAGTGCTGTCCCACTGGAGTGTAATATCGTCCTTATTCACGGTGTGTTATTGTGTGTCTGTGAGAAGTGCTGTCCCACTGGAGTGTAATATCGTCCTTATTCACGGTGTGTTATTGTGTGTCTGTGAGAAGTGCTGTCCCACTGGAGTGTAATATCGTCCTTATTCACGGTGTGTTATTGTGTGTCTGTGAGAAGTGCTGTCCCACTGGAGTGTAATATCGTCCTTATTCACTGGTGTGTTATTGTGTGTCTGTGAGAAGTGCTGTCCCACTGGAGTGTAATATCGTCCTTATTCACGGTGTGTTATTGTGTGTCTGTGAGAAGTGCTGTCCACTGGAGTGTAATATCGTCCTTATTCACGGTGTGTTATTGTGTGTCTGTGAGAAGTGCTGTCCCACTGGAGTGTAATATCGTCCTTATTCACGGTGTGTTATTGTGTCTGTGAGAAGTGCTGTCCCACTGGAGTGTAATATCGTCCTTATTCACGGTGTGTTATTGTGTGTCTGTGAGAAGTGCTGTCCCACTGGAGTGTAATATCGTCCTTATTCACGGTGTGTTATTGTGTGTCTGTGAGAAGTGCTGTCCCACTGGAGTGTAATATCGTCCTTATTCACGGTGTGTTATTGTGTGTCTGTGAGAAGTGCTGTCCCACTGGAGTGTAATATCGTCCTTATTCATGGTGTGTTATTGTGTGTCTGTGAGAAGTGCTGTCCCACTGGAGTGTAATATCGTCCTTATTCACGGTGTGTTATTGTGTGTCTGTGAGAAGTGCTGTCCCACTGGAGTGTAATATCGTCCTTATTCACGGTGTGTTATTGTGTGTCTGTGAGAAGTGCTGTCCCACTGGAGTGTAATATCGTCCTTATTCACGGTGTGTTATTGTGTGTCTGTGAGAAGTGCTGTCCCACTGGAGTGTAATATCGTCCTTATTCATGGTGTGTTATTGTGTGTCTGTGAGAAGTGCTGTCCCACTGGAGTGTAATATCGTCCTTATTCACGGTGTGTTATTGTGTGTCTGTGAGAAGTGCTGTCCCACTGGAGTGTAATATCGTCCTTATTCATGGTGTGTTATTGTGTGTCTGTGAGAAGTGCTGTCCCACTGGAGTGTAATATCGTCCTTATTCACGGTGTGTTATTGTGTGTCTGTGAGAAGTGCTGTCCCACTGGAGTGTAATATCGTCCTTATTCACGGTGTGTTATTGTGTGTCTGTGAGAAGTGCTGTCCCACTGGAGTGTAATATCGTCCTTATTCACGGTGTGTTATTGTGTGTCTGTGAGAAGTGCTGTCCCACTGGAGTGTAATATCGTCCTTATTCACGGTGTGTTATTGTGTGTCTGTGAGAAGTGCTGTCCCACTGGAGTGTAATATCGTCCTTATTCACGGTGTGTTATTGTGTGTCTGTGAGAAGTGCTGTCCCACTGGAGTGTAATATCGTCCTTATTCACGGTGTGTTATTGTGTGTCTGTGAGAAGTGCTGTCCCACTGGAGTGTAATATCGTCCTTATTCATGGTGTGTTATTGTGTGTCTGTGAGAAGTGCTGTCCCACTGGAGTGTAATATCGTCCTTATTCACGGTGTGTTATTGTGTGTCTGTGAGAAGTGCTGTCCCACTGGAGTGTAATATCGTCCTTATTCACGGTGTGTTATTGTGTGTCTGTGAGAAGTGCTGTCCCACTGGAGTGTAATATCGTCCTTATTCACGGTGTGTTATTGTGTGTCTGTGAGAAGTGCTGTCCCACTGGAGTGTAATATCGTCCTTATTCACGGTGTGTTATTGTGTGTCTGTGAGAAGTGCTGTCCCACTGGAGTGTAATATCGTCCTTATTCACGGTGTGTTATTGTGTGTCTGTGAGAAGTGCTGTCCCACTGGAGTGTAATATCGTCCTTATTCATGGTGTGTTATTGTGTGTCTGTGAGAAGTGCTGTCCCACTGGAGTGTAATATCGTCCTTATTCACGGTGTGTTATTGTGTGTCTGTGAGAAGTGCTGTCCCACTGGAGTGTAATATCGTCCTTATTCACGGTGTGTTATTGTGTGTCTGTGAGAAGTGCTGTCCCACTGGAGTGTAATATCGTCCTTATTCAGGTGTGTTATTGTGTGTCTGTGAGAAGTGCTGTCCCACTGGAGTGTAATATCGTCCTTATTCACGGTGTGTTATTGTGTGTCTGTGAGAAGTGCTGTCCCACTGGAGTGTAATATCGTCCTTATTCACGGTGTGTTATTGTGTGTCTGTGAGAAGTGCTGTCCCACTGGAGTGTAATATCGTCCTTATTCACGGTGTGTTATTGTGTGTCTGTGAGAAGTGCTGTCCCACTGGAGTGTAATATCGTCCTTATTCACGGTGTGTTATTGTGTGTCTGTGAGAAGTGCTGTCCCACTGGAGTGTAATATCGTCCTTATTCACGGTGTGTTATTGTGTGTCTGTGAGAAGTGCTGTCCCACTGGAGTGTAATATCGTCCTTATTCACGGTGTGTTATTGTGTGTCTGTGAGAAGTGCTGTCCCACTGGAGTGTAATATCGTCCTTATTCACGGTGTGTTATTGTGTGTCTGTGAGAAGTGCTGTCCCACTGGAGTGTAATATCGTCCTTATTCACGGTGTGTTATTGTGTGTCTGTGAGAAGTGCTGTCCCACTGGAGTGTAATATCGTCCTTATTCACGGTGTGTTATTGTGTGTCTGTGAGAAGTGCTGTCCCACTGGAGTGTAATATCGTCCTTATTCACGGTGTGTTATTGTGTGTCTGTGAGAAGTGCTGTCCCACTGGAGTGTAATATCGTCCTTATTCACGGTGTGTTATTGTGTGTCTGTGAGAAGTGCTGTCCCACTGGAGTGTAATATCGTCCTTATTCACGGTGTGTTATTGTGTGTCTGTGAGAAGTGCTGTCCCACTGGAGTGTAATATCGTCCTTATTCACGGTGTGTTATTGTGTGTCTGTGAGAAGTGCTGTCCCACTGGAGTGTAATATCGTCCTTATTCATGGTGTGTTATTGTGTGTCTGTGAGAAGTGCTGTCCCACTGGAGTGTAATATCGTCCTTATTCACGGTGTGTTATTGTGTGTCTGTGAGAAGTGCTGTCCCACTGGAGTGTAATATCGTCCTTATTCACGGTGTGTTATTGTGTGTCTGTGAGAAGTGCTGTCCCACTGGAGTGTAATATCGTCCTTATTCACGGTGTGTTATTGTGTGTCTGTGAGAAGTGCTGTCCCACTGGAGTGTAATATCGTCCTTATTCACGGTGTGTTATTGTGTGTCTGTGAGAAGTGCTGTCCCACTGAGTGTAATATCGTCCTTATTCACGGTGTGTTATTGTGTGTCTGTGAGAAGTGCTGTCCCACTGGAGTGTAATATCGTCCTTATTCACGGTGTGTTATTGTGTGTCTGTGAGAAGTGCTGTCCCACTGGAGTGTAATATCGTCCTTATTCACGGTGTGTTATTGTGTGTCTGTGAGAAGTGCTGTCCCACTGGAGTGTAATATCGTCCTTATTCACGGTGTGTTATTGTGTGTCTGTGAGAAGTGCTGTCCCACTGGAGTGTAATATCGTCCTTATTCACGGTGTGTTATTGTGTGTCTGTGAGAAGTGCTGTCCCACTGGAGTGTAATATCGTCCTTATTCACGGTGTGTTATTGTGTGTCTGTGAGAAGTGCTGTCCCACTGGAGTGTAATATCGTCCTTATTCACGGTGTGTTATTGTGTGTCTGTGAGAAGTGCTGTCCCACTGGAGTGTAATATCGTCCTTATTCACGGTGTGTTATTGTGTGTCTGTGAGAAGTGCTGTCCCACTGGAGTGTAATATCGTCCTTATTCACGGTGTGTTATTGTGTGTCTGTGAGAAGTGCTGTCCCACTGGAGTGTAATATCGTCCTTATTCACGGTGTGTTATTGTGTGTCTGTGAGAAGTGCTGTCCCACTGGAGTGTAATATCGTCCTTATTCACGGTGTGTTATTGTGTGTCTGTGAGAAGTGCTGTCCCACTGGAGTGTAATATCGTCCTTATTCACGGTGTGTTATTGTGTGTCTGTGAGAAGTGCTGTCCCACTGGAGTGTAATATCGTCCTTATTCACGGTGTGTTATTGTGTGTCTGTGAGAAGTGCTGTCCCACTGGAGTGTAATATCGTCCTTATTCACGGTGTGTTATTGTGTGTCTGTGAGAAGTGCTGTCCCACTGGAGTGTAATATCGTCCTTATTCACGGTGTGTTATTGTGTGTCTGTGAGAAGTGCTGTCCCACTGGAGTGTAATATCGTCCTTATTCATGGTGTGTTATTGTGTGTCTGTGAGAAGTGCTGTCCCACTGGAGTGTAATATCGTCCTTATTCATGGTGTGTTATTGTGTGTCTGTGAGAAGTGCTGTCCCACTGGAGTGTAATATCGTCCTTATTCACGGTGTGTTATTGTGTGTCTGTGAGAAGTGCTGTCCCACTGGAGTGTAATATCGTCCTTATTCACGGTGTGTTATTGTGTGTCTGTGAGAAGTGCTGTCCCACTGGAGTGTAATATCGTCCTTATTCACGGTGTGTTATTGTGTGTCTGTGAGAAGTGCTGTCCCACTGGAGTGTAATATCGTCCTTATTCACGGTGTGTTATTGTGTGTCTGTGAGAAGTGCTGTCCCACTGGAGTGTAATATCGTCCTTATTCACGGTGTGTTATTGTGTGTCTGTGAGAAGTGCTGTCCCACTGGAGTGTAATATCGTCCTTATTCACGGTGTGTTATTGTGTGTCTGTGAGAAGTGCTGTCCCACTGGAGTGTAATATCGTCCTTATTCACGGTGTGTTATTGTGTGTCTGTGAGAAGTGCTGTCCCACTGGAGTGTAATATCGTCCTTATTCACGGTGTGTTATTGTGTGTCTGTGAGAAGTGCTGTCCCACTGGAGTGTAATATCGTCCTTATTCACGGTGTGTTATTGTGTGTCTGTGAGAAGTGCTGTCCCACTGGAGTGTAATATCGTCCTTATTCACGGTGTGTTATTGTGTGTCTGTGAGAAGTGCTGTCCCACTGGAGTGTAATATCGTCCTTATTCATGGTGTGTTATTGTGTGTCTGTGAGAAGTGCTGTCCCACTGGAGTGTAATATCGTCCTTATTCACGGTGTGTTATTGTGTGTCTGTGAGAAGTGCTGTCCCACTGGAGTGTAATATCGTCCTTATTCACGGTGTGTTATTGTGTGTCTGTGAGAAGTGCTGTCCCACTGGAGTGTAATATCGTCCTTATTCACGGTGTGTTATTGTGTGTCTGTGAGAAGTGCTGTCCCACTGGAGTGTAATATCGTCCTTATTCATGGTGTGTTATTGTGTGTCTGTGAGAAGTGCTGTCCCACTGGAGTGTAATATCGTCCTTATTCACGGTGTGTTATTGTGTGTCTGTGAGAAGTGCTGTCCCACTGGAGTGTAATATCGTCCTTATTCACGGTGTGTTATTGTGTGTCTGTGAGAAGTGCTGTCCCACTGGAGTGTAATATCGTCCTTATTCATGGTGTGTTATTGTGTGTCTGTGAGAAGTGCTGTCCCACTGGAGTGTAATATCGTCCTTATTCACGGTGTGTTATTGTGTGTCTGTGAGAAGTGCTGTCCCACTGGAGTGTAATATCGTCCTTATTCACGGTGTGTTATTGTGTGTCTGTGAGAAGTGCTGTCCCACTGGAGTGTAATATCGTCCTTATTCACGGTGTGTTATTGTGTGTCTGTGAGAAGTGCTGTCCCACTGGAGTGTAATATCGTCCTTATTCATGGTGTGTTATTGTGTGTCTGTGAGAAGTGCTGTCCCACTGGAGTGTAATATCGTCCTTATTCACGGTGTGTTATTGTGTGTCTGTGAGAAGTGCTGTCCCACTGGAGTGTAATATCGTCCTTATTCACGGTGTGTTATTGTGTGTCTGTGAGAAGTGCTGTCCCACTGGAGTGTAATATCGTCCTTATTCACGGTGTGTTATTGTGTGTCTGTGAGAAGTGCTGTCCCACTGGAGTGTAATATCGTCCTTATTCACGGTGTGTTATTGTGTGTCTGTGAGAAGTGCTGTCCCACTGGAGTGTAATATCGTCCTTATTCATGGTGTGTTATTGTGTGTCTGTGAGAAGTGCTGTCCCACTGGAGTGTAATATCGTCCTTATTCACGGTGTGTTATTGTGTGTCTGTGAGAAGTGCTGTCCCACTGGAGTGTAATATCGTCCTTATTCACGGTGTGTTATTGTGTGTCTGTGAGAAGTGCTGTCCCACTGGAGTGTAATATCGTCCTTATTCATGGTGTGTTATTGTGTGTCTGTGAGAAGTGCTGTCCCACTGGAGTGTAATATCGTCCTTATTCATGGTGTGTTATTGTGTGTCTGTGAGAAGTGCTGTCCCACTGGAGTGTAATATCGTCCTTATTCACGGTGTGTTATTGTGTGTCTGTGAGAAGTGCTGTCCCACTGGAGTGTAATATCGTCCTTATTCATGGTGTGTTATTGTGTGTCTGTGAGAAGTGCTGTCCCACTGGAGTGTAATATCGTCCTTATTCACGGTGTGTTATTGTGTGTCTGTGAGAAGTGCTGTCCCACTGGAGTGTAATATCGTCCTTATTCATGGTGTGTTATTGTGTGTCTGTGAGAAGTGCTGTCCCACTGGAGTGTAATATCGTCCTTATTCATGGTGTGTTATTGTGTGTCTGTGAGAAGTGCTGTCCCACTGGAGTGTAATATCGTCCTTATTCACGGTGTGTTATTGTGTGTCTGTGAGAAGTGCTGTCCCACTGGAGTGTAATATCGTCCTTATTCACGGTGTGTTATTGTGTGTCTGTGAGAAGTGCTGTCCCACTGGAGTGTA
The DNA here is from genome assembly GCF_040206685.1 of Ascaphus truei. Lineage (NCBI taxonomy): Eukaryota > Metazoa > Chordata > Amphibia > Anura > Ascaphidae > Ascaphus > Ascaphus truei. Next base: position 51,556,901 of record NC_134494.1, on the reverse strand, counting down.
ATATCGTCCTTATTCACGGTGTGTTATTGTGTGTCTGTGAGAAGTGCTGTCCCACTGGAGTGTAATATCGTCCTTATTCACGGTGTGTTATTGTGTGTCTGTGAGAAGTGCTGTCCCACTGGAGTGTAATATCGTCCTTATTCACGGTGTGTTATTGTGTGTCTGTGAGAAGTGCTGTCCCACTGGAGTGTAATATCGTCCTTATTCACGGTGTGTTATTGTGTGTCTGTGAGAAGTGCTGTCCCACTGGAGTGTAATATCGTCCTTATTCACGGTGTGTTATTGTGTGTCTGTGAGAAGTGCTGTCCCACTGGAGTGTAATATCGTCCTTATTCATGGTGTGTTATTGTGTGTCTGTGAGAAGTGCTGTCCCACTGGAGTGTAATATCGTCCTTATTCACGGTGTGTTATTGTGTGTCTGTGAGAAGTGCTGTCCCACTGGAGTGTAATATCGTCCTTATTCACGGTGTGTTATTGTGTGTCTGTGAGAAGTGCTGTCCCACTGGAGTGTAATATCGTCCTTATTCACGGTGTGTTATTGTGTGTCTGTGAGAAGTGCTGTCCCACTGGAGTGTAATATCGTCCTTATTCACAGTGTGTTATTGTGTGTCTGTGAGAAGTGCTGTCCCACTGGAGTGTAATATCGTCCTTATTCACGGTGTGTTATTGTGTGTCTGTGAGAAGTGCTGTCCCACTGGAGTGTAATATCGTCCTTATTCATGGTGTGTTATTGTGTGTCTGTGAGAAGTGCTGTCCCACTGGAGTGTAATATCGTCCTTATTCACGGTGTGTTATTGTGTGTCTGTGAGAAGTGCTGTCCCACTGGAGTGTAATATCGTCCTTATTCACGGTGTGTTATTGTGTGTCTGTGAGAAGTGCTGTCCCACTGGAGTGTAATATCGTCCTTATTCATGGTGTGTTATTGTGTGTCTGTGAGAAGTGCTGTCCCACTGGAGTGTAATATCGTCCTTATTCATGGTGTGTTATTGTGTGTCTGTGAGAAGTGCTGTCCCACTGGAGTGTAATATCGTCCTTATTCACGGTGTGTTATTGTGTGTCTGTGAGAAGTGCTGTCCCACTGGAGTGTAATATCGTCCTTATTCACGGTGTGTTATTGTGTGTCTGTGAGAAGTGCTGTCCCACTGGAGTGTAATATCGTCCTTATTCATGGTGTGTTATTGTGTGTCTGTGAGAAGTGCTGTCCCACTGGAGTGTAATATCGTCCTTATTCACGGTGTGTTATTGTGTGTCTGTGAGAAGTGCTGTCCCACTGGAGTGTAATATCGTCCTTATTCACGGTGTGTTATTGTGTGTCTGTGAGAAGTGCTGTCCCACTGGAGTGTAATATCGTCCTTATTCACGGTGTGTTATTGTGTGTCTGTGAGAAGTGCTGTCCCACTGGAGTGTAATATCGTCCTTATTCATGGTGTGTTATTGTGTGTCTGTGAGAAGTGCTGTCCCACTGGAGTGTAATATCGTCCTTATTCACGGTGTGTTATTGTGTGTCTGTGAGAAGTGCTGTCCCACTGGAGTGTAATATCGTCCTTATTCACGGTGTGTTATTGTGTGTCTGTGAGAAGTGCTGTCCCACTGGAGTGTAATATCGTCCTTATTCACGGTGTGTTATTGTGTGTCTGTGAGAAGTGCTGTCCCACTGGAGTGTAATATCGTCCTTATTCACGGTGTGTTATTGTGTGTCTGTGAGAAGTGCTGTCCCACTGGAGTGTAATATCGTCCTTATTCACGGTGTGTTATTGTGTGTCTGTGAGAAGTGCTGTCCCACTGGAGTGTAATATCGTCCTTATTCATGGTGTGTTATTGTGTGTCTGTGAGAAGTGCTGTCCCACTGGAGTGTAATATCGTCCTTATTCACGGTGTGTTATTGTGTGTCTGTGAGAAGTGCTGTCCCACTGGAGTGTAATATCGTCCTTATTCATGGTGTGTTATTGTGTGTCTGTGAGAAGTGCTGTCCCACTGGAGTGTAATATCGTCCTTATTCACGGTGTGTTATTGTGTGTCTGTGAGAAGTGCTGTCCCACTGGAGTGTAATATCGTCCTTATTCACGGTGTGTTATTGTGTGTCTGTGAGAAGTGCTGTCCCACTGGAGTGTAATATCGTCCTTATTCATGGTGTGTTATTGTGTGTCTGTGAGAAGTGCTGTCCCACTGGAGTGTAATATCGTCCTTATTCACGGTGTGTTATTGTGTGTCTGTGAGAAGTGCTGTCCCACTGGAGTGTAATATCGTCCTTATTCATGGTGTGTTATTGTGTGTCTGTGAGAAGTGCTGTCCCACTGGAGTGTAATATCGTCCTTATTCACGGTGTGTTATTGTGTGTCTGTGAGAAGTGCTGTCCCACTGGAGTGTAATATCGTCCTTATTCACGGTGTGTTATTGTGTGTCTGTGAGAAGTGCTGTCCCACTGGAGTGTAATATCGTCCTTATTCACGGTGTGTTATTGTGTGTCTGTGAGAAGTGCTGTCCCACTGGAGTGTAATATCGTCCTTATTCATGGTGTGTTATTGTGTGTCTGTGAGAAGTGCTGTCCCACTGGAGTGTAATATCGTCCTTATTCACGGTGTGTTATTGTGTGTCTGTGAGAAGTGCTGTCCCACTGGAGTGTAATATCGTCCTTATTCATGGTGTGTTATTGTGTGTCTGTGAGAAGTGCTGTCCCACTGGAGTGTAATATCGTCCTTATTCACGGTGTGTTATTGTGTGTCTGTGAGAAGTGCTGTCCCACTGGAGTGTAATATCGTCCTTATTCATGGTGTGTTATTGTGTGTCTGTGAGAAGTGCTGTCCCACTGAGTGTAATATCGTCCTTATTCACGGTGTGTTATTGTGTGTCTGTGAGAAGTGCTGTCCCACTGGAGTGTAATATCGTCCTTATTCACGGTGTGTTATTGTGTGTCTGTGAGAAGTGCTGTCCCACTGGAGTGTAATATCGTCCTTATTCACGGTGTGTTATTGTGTGTCTGTGAGAAGTGCTGTCCCACTGGAGTGTAATATCGTCCTTATTCATGGTGTGTTATTGTGTGTCTGTGAGAAGTGCTGTCCCACTGGAGTGTAATATCGTCCTTATTCACGGTGTGTTATTGTGTGTCTGTGAGAAGTGCTGTCCCACTGGAGTGTAATATCGTCCTTATTCATGGTGTGTTATTGTGTGTCTGTGAGAAGTGCTGTCCCACTGGAGTGTAATATCGTCCTTATTCACGGTGTGTTATTGTGTGTCTGTGAGAAGTGCTGTCCCACTGGAGTGTAATATCGTCCTTATTCACGGTGTGTTATTGTGTGTCTGTGAGAAGTGCTGTCCCACTGGAGTGTAATATCGTCCTTATTCACGGTGTGTTATTGTGTGTCTGTGAGAAGTGCTGTCCCACTGGAGTGTAATATCGTCCTTATTCATGGTGTGTTATTGTGTGTCTGTGAGAAGTGCTGTCCCACTGGAGTGTAATATCGTCCTTATTCACGGTGTGTTATTGTGTGTCTGTGAGAAGAGCTGTCCCACTGGAGTGTAATATCGTCCTTATTCACGGTGTGTTATTGTGTGTCTGTGAGAAGTGCTGTCCCACTGGAGTGTAATATCGTCCTTATTCATGGTGTGTTATTGTGTGTCTGTGAGAAGTGCTGTCCCACTGGAGTGTAATATCGTCCTTATTCATGGTGTGTTATTGTGTGTCTGTGAGAAGTGCTGTCCCACTGGAGTGTAATATCGTCCTTATTCACGGTGTGTTATTGTGTGTCTGTGAGAAGAGCTGTCCCACTGGAGTGTAATATCGTCCTTATTCACGGTGTGTTATTGTGTGTCTGTGAGAAGTGCTGTCCCACTGGAGTGTAATATCGTCCTTATTCATGGTGTGTTATTGTGTGTCTGTGAGAAGTGCTGTCCCACTGGAGTGTAATATCGTCCTTATTCACGGTGTGTTATTGTGTGTCTGTGAGAAGAGCTGTCCCACTGGAGTGTAATATCGTCCTTATTCACGGTGTGTTATTGTGTGTCTGTGAGAAGTGCTGTCCCACTGGAGTGTAATATCGTCCTTATTCATGGTGTGTTATTGTGTGTCTGTGAGAAGTGCTGTCCCACTGGTGTGTAATATCGTCCTTATTCACAGTGTGTTATTGTGTGTCTGTGAGAAGTGCTGTCCCACTGGAGTGTAATATCGTCCTTATTCATGGTGTGTTATTGTGTGTCTGTGAGAAGTGCTGTCCCACTGGAGTGTAATATCGTCCTTATTCACGGTGTGTTATTGTGTGTCTGTGAGAAGTGCTGTCCCACTGGAGTGTAATATCGTCCTTATTCATGGTGTGTTATTGTGTGTCTGTGAGAAGTGCTGTCCCACTGGAGTGTAATATCGTCCTTATTCACGGTGTGTTATTGTGTGTCTGTGAGAAGTGCTGTCCCACTAAGTGTAATATCGTCCTTATTCACGGTGTGTTATTGTGTGTCTGTGAGAAGTACTGTCCCACTGGAGTGTAATATCGTCCTTATTCATGGTGTGTTATTGTGTGTCTGTGAGAAGTGCTGTCCCACTAAGTGTAATATCGTCCTTATTCACGGTGTGTTATTGTGTGTCTGTGAGAAGTACTGTCCCACTGGAGTGTAATATCGTCCTTATTCACGGTGTGTTATTGTGTGTCTGTGAGAAGTGCTGTCCCACTGGAGTGTAATATCGTCCTTATTCACGGTGTGTTATTGTGTGTCTGTGAGAAGTGCTGTCCCACTGGAGTGTAATATCGTCCTTATTCATGGTGTGTTATTGTGTGTCTGTGAGAAGTGCTGTCCCACTGGAGTGTAATATCGTCCTTATTCACGGTGTGTTATTGTGTGTCTGTGAGAAGTGCTGTCCCACTGGAGTGTAATATCGTCCTTATTCACGGTGTGTTATTGTGTGTCTGTGAGAAGTGCTGTCCCACTGGAGTGTAATATCGTCCTTATTCACGGTGTGTTATTGTGTGTCTGTGAGAAGTGCTGTCCCACTGGAGTGTAATATCGTCCTTATTCATGGTGTGTTATTGTGTGTCTGTGAGAAGTACTGTCCCACTGGAGTGTAATATCGTCCTTATTCACGGTGTGTTATTGTGTGTCTGTGAGAAGTGCTGTCCCACTGGAGTGTAATATCGTCCTTATTCATGGTGTGTTATTGTGTGTCTGTGAGAAGTGCTGTCCCACTGGAGTGTAATATCGTCCTTATTCACGGTGTGTTATTGTGTGTCTGTGAGAAGTGCTGTCCCACTGGAGTGTAATATCGTCCTTATTCATGGTGTGTTATTGTGTGTCTGTGAGAAGTGCTGTCCCACTGGAGTGTAATATCGTCCTTATTCATGGTGTGTTATTGTGTGTCTGTGAGAAGTACTGTCCCACTGGAGTGTAATATCGTCCTTATTCACGGTGTGTTATTGTGTGTCTGTGAGAAGTACTGTCCCACTGGAGTGTAATATCGTCCTTATTCACGGTGTGTTATTGTGTGTCTGTGAGAAGTGCTGTCCCACTGGAGTGTAATATCGTCCTTATTCATGGTGTGTTATTGTGTGTCTGTGAGAAGTGCTGTCCCACTGGAGTGTAATATCGTCCTTATTCATGGTGTGTTATTGTGTGTCTGTGAGAAGTGCTGTCCCACTGGAGTGTAATATCGTCCTTATTCACGGTGTGTTATTGTGTGTCTGTGAGAAGTGCTGTCCCACTGGAGTGTAATATCGTCCTTATTCACGGTGTGTTATTGTGTGTCTGTGAGAAGTGCTGTCCCACTGGAGTGTAATATCGTCCTTATTCACGGTGTGTTATTGTGTGTCTGTGAGAAGTGCTGTCCCACTGGAGTGTAATATCGTCCTTATTCACGGTGTGTTATTGTGTGTCTGTGAGAAGTGCTGTCCCACTGGAGTGTAATATCGTCCTTATTCATGGTGTGTTATTGTGTGTCTGTGAGAAGTGCTGTCCCACTGGAGTGTAATATCGTCCTTATTCACGGTGTGTTATTGTGTGTCTGTGAGAAGTGCTGTCCCACTGGAGTGTAATATCGTCCTTATTCACGGTGTGTTATTGTGTGTCTGTGAGAAGTGCTGTCCCACTGGAGTGTAATATCGTCCTTATTCATGGTGTGTTATTGTGTGTCTGTGAGAAGTGCTGTCCCACTGGAGTGTAATATCGTCCTTATTCATGGTGTGTTATTGTGTGTCTGTGTAGGTTAATCCTTGTTTGACGTATTTGACTGGTTTCACCAATGTAACATCCTAAGTCACATTTGTAGCATTGAATCATATGTAACACCTTTACCCCCGGCTCAAGAAGAGGGGCCACACAAAACAGTCCCTAGGTGTGTGTGTGAGGCGCAGCGGTTTTACCTGCCATCTCAGGGTGCTGGATGCTCCTGCAGGGCCGGTCACAGGGAGCAGAAATTGAGAAAAGTGCCGGTGACCCCCTCCTCTTGTCCCTCCTGGGATCTGAAGAAAATATCCAGGTCCCAAACATTTATAACCTGTGTCCCCACCCCTGTTGCTGGGCAGGACAAGATAAGGTTTACTTAACTAAATCATCTCCTAAAGCAAGGGTGCGGAAACATTTCTGTTTGTCCCCCTGTCTGCTCTCCCCCCCCTGTTGCTCGTGCCCCCCCCCTCGGCTTTGGCATTGTCATGACGACGCGTCGCTGAAGAGCCAGCTTAGAGCAGATAAGAGGGAGTTACAGAGGCCTCACACCTCCCCCTGCATTTAATTAAAATGTTGTGGGAAAGAGCGAAGGGCCTGTGTAAATGTGGCCACCCCACCCAGAATATCCCATGCCCCCCCAGTTTGCGTACCCCTGCCCTAAAGGGTTGATTTTTCCAGTACCTTCTAAAACAGCGGTGCGCAAACTGGGGGGGCACAAGGTTTACAGAGGCCCTGCGCACTTCCCGAAGGCACTTAAATTAAGTGCCGGAGAAGCAGCGAAGGCCTCTGTAAACTGCACTTGCCTTGCTTCTGGAGACACGTCGCCATGGCAAGGCGGCGTCAAATGACGCCGCGAGGTCATGTGACGTCACAACGTTGAAGCCAAGGTAAGATGGGGGGTGCGCGGAGATAGGGGAGAAGCTGGCAGGGGGGCGCAGGGAAAAAAGATTGCGCTCCCCTGTTCTAGAAGAGCAGAAACAGCCAATCACTGAGCTAAGTGATTTGCAACATAAGATTGGTTACTTCCAATTAGCTACTTGAAATAAGTTACTTACTATGAGCTACAACAAGGGCCTGTAAAGGATTTAACCCCTAAACTCCCTGTTGGGACCAGGACTCACTAAGATAAATTTTAGCATACCACAAAGGGTGCTACACATATACTGTATACCAGATTCCTGGATGTCCAGCAGTATGATTCTTTATCCTTTGTCATATTTAAAGTGTCTGGCAGAGATAATTTTGGAGTTGAAATTGGAGGTGAAGATTTGCGGAAGATCTGGACTCTGCACAATAACTTTGTAACTGTGAGAACTTAACTTTCTAAAAGCTGTGATTATTTGTACTCTTCTATCCCCCAGTACCTGGGAAGTCTCTCCTCCTGCATCTCACTATGCCCTCCCTATTACTTTTTCTGTTTAATGTTTCTTCACTCCTTTGTGAACGTCTCTGTTCTCTCCAACTTCCCCACTCCTCACTGCACCATTATTTATACACCTCTCTCCCAACAACTTCTTTACCCCTCAATAAAAAACACCCACACATCCTCTATTCACACCTTCTATCTATTCCTTCCTGCTGCCTGGGATATTCCCTAAGCCTTAAGCCAGACATACACACCTGATCTCATCCATGCCTCCCTGTCATCTCTTCCCCTGTAAATTGTGTTAACCCTCTCATTTTAATACTGACTAACCTTAAAACGTGCCCCACAAATCAAGCATCCCAACAGCCTGCACTCATTTTACTGTCCCACTCAGTCACTCCTACCACCCATTGTGACCAAGCACTACCATCTACAGCACTTATTCCCTCACCTGCTGTCTCTGTAAATTCCCCATCAAACCTCTTAGATTGTAAGCTCTTCGGGGCAGGGATTTCCTTTCCTATTGTCTGATTTTGCTGCACTTATTGTATTATTATAATTCCCTGTACTGTATTCTTTGTGAAACGCTGAGTACACTTTTGGCGCTATATAAATAAAGACATACAATACAATACAATCCTAGTATGACTGCCTGTGGTATCTTGGCATATATGTTTGCAGTGAGTGTTGTTGCATGGTCTTGTGCCATTAACAGCATCCATGAGTTCGGTATGAAGTTTTCTTTTGACTAACTTCAGTCTAAGGCCGAGCTCACGGTGGCTGCTCGGCCGCACGCTTTCGTGCGCGCTCCCGCGCTCAGTCCTGCAGCCCCAGCGATGCCTGCTCCAGCTGCAGGAGATGGGTCGCGGCATTTGGGGGCATGGCGGATGCATCACGGACGCGTCACCGAGCTGGTTCGCCCTCATTCGCTGTACCAGCTCATGTGACGCTGACGTCACGCCACTGCAGCACGAAAATCCAATTTCTTTTGTGGCGGCAAAATGTCGCTGCTTTGCGCCACGTGCACTTGAGGAACTACAATAGGCAATCAGGTAAGAGTCCTTGAAGTGCGCGCGGACGCAAGAGCGCGCATGTAGCGACGCCGCCACTGTGATCTCGGCCTAAGGTTTGGCGGTTGCCGGAATACAAGGATTGGAGGTTTGGGGAAGATGTATTTTAATGTGCATCCTCTGCGTGGGTTGCAGACCTTTGATTATTTTTCGCGTTTCCCCTGGGGCCGGGCTGTATGTAGCCACTTGTGGTATATACGTGTAGTGATTGTTTTCTTGTTGTATTGGAGCAGGTGTTCTCGTGGGGCTTTACTTGCAGTAGTGATTGTTTTGGCAATGGTCTTTGGCTTATATCCCTTCTGTCTGAACGATTCGGTCAGGGTGGTGAAGTGTCTGCTTCTGTCTGTAGTCTCAGAGCATATTCGGTGATATCTTATAGCTTGGCTGTGTATGAGTGGGAGGGAAGCTGGAGTTATGGAGGTAACATCTGTCTGTGGGTTTCTCGTATACAGATGTGTGTAGTTTGCCATTTTTCAGTGTTACTGTTGTATATTCAGACAGCTCACTAGGGTTGCTGAATAATCTATTTTGAGCTTAATTGATGCATGGAATTAATTGAAGGACTCATAAAATTGTTTGAGGTTTTCATCGCCCTCTGTCCATATTATAAACAGTTCAATGTAATATTTGTAAGGTTTGTGGAGGCATGTGGTTAGGAAGCTCTGTCCAAGATTGTCCATAAAAAGATTGGCATATAGTGCCATCCTGGTGCCCATTGCAGTCCCCATTAGTTACAAGACATGTTTGTGCCTGGTACTCACTTAAATTAAATCATCATTAATTGGCTTTCAATGATTGATTGGTTTGGTTTGAATTTTCATAGTAGAATAGTTAAGTAATAATCCCTGAAGATCAGGGCATTATTGGCCAGTAATTTAAATTTTTCATAAAAAAGATACATTTTTGTAATCATATTGATTTTTATCAGCATGATTGTCTACATTCTTATGCTTTTACTGCAAGTTTATTAAAAGTAAATTGTACACACACACACACACACACACACACACACACACACACACACACACACACACACACACACACACACACACACACACCAACCCCCCTATATACACAAACACACTCTGCAGTCCCCCCTACACACTCTGCAGCCCCCCTCCTCTACACCCACAAAACACACTGCAGCCCCCCCCTCTACACCCACAAAACACACTGCAGACACACACACTAACAAAACAGACTGCTGCCCCCTCTACATCCATAAAACACACACCAGCAGCCCCCCTCTACACCCACTGCAGCCCCCATGTAAACCCACACACTGCAGACACACACACACACACACACACAACACTCTGCACCCCTCCTCCACCCACAAAACACACACTGCAGAGACACACAAATCAACAAAACAGACTCTGCCACCTCTACATTCACAAAACTCACACCAGCAGCCCCCCTCTTCACCCACTGCAGCCCCCTGTAAACCCATACACTGCAGACACACACACCAACAAAACACTCTGCACCCCTCATCCAACCACAAAACACACACTGCAGCCACACACACTGCAGCCCCCCCTCTACAAGAACAAAACACACAGCAGAAACACACCAACAAGACTCTGCTGCCCCCTCTACACCCACAAAACACACACCAACAGAAGACACACACTAATAAAACACTCTACTGCTCCCTTTACACCCACAAAACACACACAAAGACCCACAAACCTTTCCCCTCACTCTCCTGTGCGGAGCTCTCTGCAGGCAGGGAGGGGGACGAGTCAGTACCTGGCTGCAGGCAGGGAGGGGGAGGAGTCGGTGCCTGGCTGCAGGGAGGGGGAGGAGTCAGTACCTGGCTGCAGGCAGGGAGGGGGAGGAGTCGGTGCCTGGCTGCAGGCAGGGAGGGGGAGGAGTCAGTGCCTGGCTGCAGGCAGGGTGGGGGAGGAGTCAGTGCCTGGCTGCAGGCAGGGAGGGGGAGGAGTCAGTGCCTGGCTGCAGGGAGGGGGAGGAGTCAGTACCTGGCTGCAGGCAGGGAGGGGGAGGAGTCGGTGCCTGGCTGCAGGCAGGGAGGGGGAGGAGTCAGTGCCTGGCTGCAGGCAGGGAGGGGGAGGAGTCAGTGCCTGGCTGCAGGCAGGGAGGGGGAGGAGTCTGTGCCTGGCTGCAGGCAGGGAGGGGGACAAGTCAGTGCCTGGCTGCAGGCAGGGAGGGGGAGGAGTCGGTGCCTGGCTGCAGGGAGGGGGAGGAGTCAGTGCCTGGCTGCAGGCAGGGAGGGGGAGGAGTCGGTGCCTGGCTGCAGGCAGGGAGGGGGAGGAGTCAGTGCCTGGCTGCAGGCAGGGAGGGGGAGGAGTCGGTGCCTGGCTGCAGGCAGGGTGGGGGAGGAATCAGTGACTGGCTGCAGGCAGGGAGAGGGAGGAGTCAGTGCCTGGCTGCAGGCAGGGTGGGGGAGGAGTCAGTGCCTGGCTGCAGGCAGGGAGGGGGAGGAGTCAGTGCCTGGCTGCAGGCAGGGTGGGGGAGGAGTCAGTGCCTTGCTGGTGGCTTCTGTCCAATCACCTCCCCTGTCTAAGTGCAAATGTCACTCTTTGTGAATGAAACCTGAAAGCTGATTGGCTGAAAAACTTGGCAAGCTGCCATAAATTCCGGGCCATTACTGATTGGATAATGCCCGGAATATTAATCAATCAGAGAGCAGGGATTTCAATAATGCCCGGAAGTTACCAGCTTTAGCCTATAATGCACAATAATGTGGGTATAAGTTAAAGAAAAAAGTTACTAAAAAGTGAATAGGGATTTCTACATGTGTTGGACATTTCTGCCAAAAACATCATACGGTATATAGCTTTAGGCATAAAATAGTGAATTACATTCTCATAGGCAGACTCTATATTTTGTACACAGCAAGAGGAATCAGTGCCTGCATTGAAGTATAGTTGGGTGATGTATCATAGCAAAATTGTTGCAAATTGCATCACTTTCATCTTGCATCTCTATTTGTCAGTATATCACGGTCTTTGCTCCAAGTTTTGCACCATTTACGTCACCTTGGCCTTCGAGGAGAGGCAATAGGAGGCGTTAGGGTTGAGTTACATGATGCACAGATTATAATGAGATGTAGCAAACTCCGTATCTCCCTGCGTCAAAATTTGCTTGGGGTGCTCAACTCCAGGGGTCTTCAAGACCCCCCAACAGGTCAGGTTTTGAGGATATCCCAGCTTCAGCACAGGTGGCTCAATCAGTCTTTGACTGAGCCACTGATTGAGCCACCTGTGCTGAAGCTGAGATATCCTGAAAACCTGACCTGCTGGGGGGGTCTTGAAGACCCCTGGAGTTGGAGATGAGCACCCCTTGTCTATCATAGAAAAATAATACCGGTGTGAGTTTGGATTTTAAGCGGCCGCTTCTAGTATTGGATGAAGTCCAGTACTAATTTGTCTGAGATCCAAAGATTACTGTACGTGGGAAAGATGCCTAGCTTGGAAGGCAAAACTTTTCTAGTGGATTAGGTACTGAATGGCACCTCTGATTTCAATTTCACCCTGAGGGGTGAAAGCAGAGAGAGAAAATAAAACAAAGTCAAAGAAAGAGAGAGAAAGAAGTAAAGAAAGAAAATGGCGGCTCTGTAACTTTGGAACCAATTCCTAGTGGAGGCAAAGGTTGATTGCTTTCAAAAATTGGCTGAAAAAATGGCACAAAATGTCTGCTGTTTCCCCCCCAATTACTGTAGATGTAGAATCTAGTTTGTGAATTTTGGAGTTGAAATACAGCAGTTGACTAGAACTACGATTTGAATCCAAGCTTATAGTTTGCGTAGGTGCTTATCTATCAATAAATGTATAACACGCACCAGCCAGAGTGAGTTGGTTGAGTGGTTAAGCGGTAACTTCACTTATTGCGGGCGGGCTTGGTTCAGATACCAGTGGGCAGCTCCCTGTGTTTTATGCATCAATAGAGTGTGAGCTCTGTGGGACAGGGACCTGAGCCTGAAAACCTGTATGTGCGGCACTGCATAAAAAAATCTCAAGTAGTTTTTTAAATGTATTAAAGTCTCACAAAGCTGAAAAGTTTGCACATTTATTCATTATGAAATTAAGGGCCATATTCACTAAGGAGTGCTAAACTGTAGGGCGAGTGAATGAGGTGTAAGGTGCCCTATGGTTTAGCACTATGCGTAAATATAAACCCCGAGTAAGATATTAGTGTTTGACTTTTGCACAAGTGCAGAAATCATACACTTTGTGAATGTTTTTCCCGTTTATTTGTACTTCAGACGCTCTCCATCTGTTACATTGTATATCAAAGACACTGCAAGCCTGTGTAATACACAACTGCAGTGTGTCTCGTTGTATATTTAATGGCATAGCTGAAAGTACGGGACCATTATACTAATTCACCTGTTTTCCTTCACAGGAAATAGGAACATCCCTTAATAAAGTCCAACCCACATTCATTTCTCCAGTAGAAAGAAGAATCCATAAAGTGAAGTGTGGTAAGTTCTAAATTCTAATGATGAATTATTTATTCTTTACTCTTTTATTCTTTACTATCACTGCACGCACATTGAAATCTAAACGTGTTTAGGATATGGTTCATTGAAGTGTGGGGCCAGAAAGCCGTTTGCTGCCGTTCGCTGATGTTAGTTGATGTTAAAGTGATGTTAAAGCTGCTCTATTTCTATCTGAAACACATAAGCCCTTTATCCCCTGTACCCAATTTTCCAACTTTATCTGTCCATGAAATGTCTGTGAATTCCCTGTATAACCCTGTTCTTTTATCGTAACCGTGTATTTTCTATAACTCTGTGCCCAGGACATACTTGAAATCGAGAGGTAACTCTCAATGTATTACTTCCTGGTAAAACATTTTTATAAATAAATAAAAAATATATAAACAATCTGACTAGACAGGTGTAAGATGTCACTACACTCTTCTCCAAATTAGAATATTTCCCATACACATTTATAGCTATTACACTGCTGTAGGCACACTACCTCATTTTAAATATAGTTGTATCTGTTAGGAAGTGTCATTACATTACAACGTTATCAACAATTTAAAGACAATAGGATCGGCAGCCAGGCAAAGAACTTGGGCCCAGCCAGTGGTTAGACCCAACCTCCAACGGGGGACGCCCCTGCAGCTACCATCCCCCCACAGCCACAGGCCTGTGACACTTGTCCCGGCTCCCCCTACCCCCTGTCAGCGGCCCTGTCCATTACACTAGGATGATATTAGCTCTTGTGTAGTTCTCTGAACAGGCAAATGGTGCTTAAAAGGTTTAAAACAACAACAACAACAACAACAACCCACTATTGTATTTAAACATTGCCTGTATAACTGGGTCAGGACGAAGGACTGTAATAGTGTTTGTTGTAATATTGAGTTAATTAATGGGTGTGTGAACTAGACCTAACACATTCCCATTAAGTGCCCCAAACAAAGTTACAACTTCTACTGATCCGCATCCTTGGCCAAGACATTTGCCGTTTTGCAACATTGCTACATCGAACCATGGAACAGCAGATAAAGAATATACGGATTGGTCTCTGTCATAACCCCATCAATCTGCTAAAGAAGCAAAGCAGCGCCCATTACCCAAGACTTATATTTCTGGCCTCACGGGTATATTTATAAAAGTCTCCCAGCTGCAAAACTGGGCAAAACCAGTGCAAACAGCATTACCATGTGCATCAAAGACAAATAATTGTGTTGCACGCAGCTGGAGTTTTTCTTTTGATAAATCGATGCAATTCTTCGGCACTGGTTTTGCATGTGGGATATTTTTGTTAATAGCCCTCATAATGTCACCGACTTGGAGAATATTGCCTTCCCAAGTCAACAAGGTCAAGTAAAGTTATTTATTCCTTATATCATTGGTTAATTGGATTCAAAAGCAAATTTCCCAGTAAATTGAGATACATCCCAATCATAGTACATCTTGTCTTTCAAAGGCTTTACAAATGATTGACTTGGATACGAGTGTGCGACTCTGCCTTTTTTCGGTTTCAAGTATTGAAATGAAATCTTCTTTCCGGATGAAAAGATGCCTCTCTACTGCTGCGGCAGAGTTTATTCGAGCATTTGCCCGTTCTCTGCCGCAGCAGTAGCCTGGCGCGCGCCCGAGAGTGACGGGCGCGCGCCGAAGCAGCGGAAGAGCGCCCTTCGATCGGGGCGCTCTCCCTACCGCTGCCGGGTCCGCCGGGTCCCCCGGAACCCCCTGCCGCTGTCCCGCGATCGCGGGACACCAGGGCTCCCTCGGGGAGCCCCTGGACGCGCGTGCAGGGGGCGCACGCTCCCGATGACGCGTGACCGCGCGTCTATGACGCGCGGCACGCCTAGGGGCGGCCACTAGCAAGCCGGGAGATTTCCCGGCTTGCGGTACCGACCACACTCGGATAAAGTGTGTCGGTACTGTAGCTAGTGGAATGGTCATCCAAGTTCAGACTTTCTTATACTAAATAAGCATATTCTGCACCAAACTATGCAGGCATGTACTGTACTCTGTCTGCACCTGCCTGACCAGGTGTTTTAAGGGAACTGTCCATGGTTAAAGGAATGTGTTCATCTGTGCTAAAGAGAAGAAATGTGATCTCTCTGAATTGCACTGACATTAAGGAGTTCACACTAAACGTAATAACCAACGCTTAACGATAATAACATCAATGATGTGCAGAGATAACACAGTGCTTAAAGGTTTTAGTTCCAAGTGTATTTGAGATATACCAGCAGAATATATTGTTCAGTAAAGTTTTACATGTACAGTATCCAATGCAACAACAATGTTGAATGCACTCCCATGAAGTTATAAATGTGAATAATTTTAATTAGCTATGTACGTCCTTTCCATGTACATTTTAGTTATGTAGATTTTTGCCCAGTACACCATATGCTCTGGGGTTTTCTCACCTCGCGTATATCTTTTTATGTTGAGTGAATACATAAGGTTGAATATAAAGTTGAACTCCAGCCATTGTGTCTGCCAATTCTTTAATTAACTGTCCCTTTACTGTCCAGTACAAAATGTGTCAGTTACATATATTTAAAGGAGACGTCCAAGTGTGCCATTTAAATAAATACAATCGTTTGAAGCAGGGGGTCTCTGGAGCTGAACTGCATTTATTTTAAGCTGCTGGGACCTTACCTCGGCAGGGGTACTGGTAGGAGCTCCGGCTAGGCTAGCAGGGGTTCTCGTAATGGAGGGTTTAGAGGCTCTGTGTCACGCGGGCCAATAGGAAGACATGTCATCCAGTGTGGCCTCCTATTGGCCAACGTAAGTGGGACATTTAAACTGAAGGCACCCCCTACAGAGGTAAGTATCTCTGAAAGCAGGGGGTTCCCTGAGCTGAAATTAATACAGTTCTGCTCAAGAGACCCCATGCCCCCTGCTTCAAACATATTTAAAATATATAAATAAATATATATATATATACATATATATTTTTTTTAAATGCCACGCTTAGACTGTCTATTAAAAATATAAGTGTTGATTGGCTTTAGGTTGAGAGATCTTCATAGATTCAATTACAATCTCCAGGGCTTTCAAAACGTTACAGGTTTCTTCTGTGTACAAGAAGTATGCATTAAACCGAAGATTCTTTGGCAGACAAAAGGTTAAAGCCGGTTTAGACTTGGACGTTTAATGGATTACCAAGTATTGCTACAGTATTTAATCCATCTAAATCCAAAGTGCTTTGATATGTTGCTATTAAATCCATTTAAATCCAAAGTGTCTTGATAGATTGCACATACTAAATTCATCAAAGTCCATTTCATATATGCAATTTGTTGTTCTTGACATTGAAACCTCATTTTCTTTCACCAATGTTGCTCTGCATTATACAGTATAATACTATACACTGTTTTTTCCTCGGGTTTTTTTTTACATATTTCACGGAGCACTGATTTTGTGAAGAACAGCGCAGAGGAGGACAATTTTCTCTGCAAAGACCAATGTTACATTGTGACAAGTTATTTTAGGCTATGTCTTCTGGGGCATTTTAATATGTGTTATGCTCTAGCGCAGGGGGGCGCAAACTTTTTTCCCTGCGCCCCCCTGTCGGCAGTCCCCTCACTCCCGCGCCCCCCCTAACCCCCACTTACCTGCACTCCGGCGTCATGACGGCACGTTGCCATAGCAACGTGATGTCACATGACCTCACGGCGTCATTTTGACGCCGCGTTGCCACGGCGCCGCAGGAAGGAAGCCGCTGGAGCCTAGGTAAGTAAGGTTTACAGAGGCCCTGCAGCTCCCCCGGCACTTAATTTAAGTGCCTTCGAGAAGCGCGTGGGGCCTCTGTAAACCCCGCGCTCCCCACCGGCTGTCTCGCACCCCCCCTGGGGGTCGCGCCCCCCAGTTTGCGCACCGCTGTTCTAGCGCAGCGGTGTGCAAATTTTTTGCGCTGTGGCTCCCTTCCTGGGAGCCGCAGCGTTCGCACCCCCCCTCTCCCAATGGCTTGGCGTCAAATGACGTCGCGGGTCATGTGACGTCACATGACATTGCCATGGCGACGCGTCGCCGAATACCCGGCTGGCAGCAGGTGAGTTACAGAGGCCTCACGCCTCCCCTGGCATTTAATTTAAATGCCGTGGGGAAGAGCGCAGGGCCTCTGTAACTGCTGGCGCCCCCCCTGGGGGGCGCACCCCCAGTTTGCACACCGCTGCTCCAGCATAGGAGTAGCCAATTCCAGTCCTCAAGAGCCACCAGCAGGTCAGGTATTAAAGATATCCCTGCTTAGCACAGGTGACTCTAATTGAGCCACTAATTGAGCCACCTGTGCGGAAGCAGGGATATCCTTAAAATCGAACCTGTTGGTGGCCCTTGGGGACTGGAGTTGGCCGCTCCTGCTGTAGCACATAGAGATACGGATACACTGTATGCACAGTACTACTTGTATTTATTAGGGTGTTTGGGAGCACATAGAGATACCGATACACTGTATGCACAGCACTACTTGTATTTATTAGGGTGTTTGGGAGCACATAGAGATACCGACACACTGTATGCACAGTACTACTTGTATTTATTAGGGTGTTTGGGAGCACATTGAGTGGCTGCCATGCATTCTTGCAGGGAATAATGGGTTTGAGTTCTTGATAAAGTTCGATTCTAAAACCTCGAGAGATTGAACAGATAAGAACAATGTGCTTAATAACTGCAGTGTTTCACTCTCCTTTACTTCTCTATGCAAATCTTTATGTAAAAAGATTACACCTTTTAATGGAAAAAAAATCCAGTTTTCCAGCTTCCTATCGATCACCCACAGAGCCGGCGAAATGCGTATTGCGTACTCTCTGCAGCCGAGGTGTGCAACCCTGCCGCCAATCGCCGCAAGTGTCGAATTGCTCATGAAAGTGTGGCGAATTGGAGTTTGCCAGCTTGTGTCCGGTAAAAATTGAGGTAATATCGGACACGCATGTGTCTGGTATTACCGCTGTCTAGGCGGGAAGCGCGGCGGTGTCGGCAAGCGCGAATGCCGCGGCTGCGGCTGATTGAAACGCTGGCACTGAGGGGGCGGGCCGCGGACGGTGGCCGGAGCAGTGAGGTGAGTGCTGAGCGGAGGAGAGGATGACCAATCAGAGAACGGTGGTGGCGGAGCCTGCACCACGGCGCGCTGGCGCCAGAGATTCCTGCAGGGACGAGTTCCGGTGCTGTCTGTCAGGAGATAAGGTCATGGTGTGGCGAGATTGAAAAATAGGTTCCCACCTCTACACTACAGGGACAAGGCTCAGTGAGTAAAGGCACCGACTCTGAAAACAATGGCACTGAGTTTGGATCAGGGGAACCTGGTTCTATTCCCGGTGTCGGCTCCTTGTGACCTTGGGCAAGTCACTTTATCTCCCTGTGCCTCTGGCACCAGAAACATAGATTATAAGGTCACCTGGGAAGGAACTGTGTTTGTAACTATGTGCTGCGTACCACACACTATACTGTAATTGTGATGTGCTTTGAGTCCCATTCGGACAAAAACCCTATATGAAATAAAGTTATTATTACTTCCAGAGAGGAAGTGGCTCAGTGAGTAAAGACACTGGCACTGAGAGTTTGAAGCAGGGGAACCTGGTTCAATTCCCGGCTCCTTGTGACCTTGGGCAGTCACTTTATCTCCCTGTGCCTCAGGCACCAAAAAACATAGATTGTAAGCTCCACAGGGCAGGGACTGTGTCTGCAAAATGTCTCTGTAAAGCGCTACGTAAAACTGGAAGCGCTATACAAGAACATACTTTTATTATTTTTCTATATGCCTATTCCAGTTAGATAAGCCATGTGTATTCACCTCCTGGTCTATTTTAGTTACTCTAAATGCAGTCTTCTCAATGGGAAATAAGCATTGATATGTAATGAGTACAGGATAAAGACAAGGCGAATATCTTGTGTTTCCCTTAGAAGCTGCCCCTTGCTTTAACGGAGGTGAATGTGTGCAGAAGAGGTTTTGTGACTGCAGCCGATATAATGCATCTGGATCAAGATGTCAAATAGGTACTGTACAGTATGTTGTCTGCTGAGCATTGTAATATACTGTATTAGAAATCATGTTGATTACAATCGTCATGCACAGTGGTCACAATTCCAGTTGTACATTCATTCAATCCTGTTATTTACAGTGTATGACACAGGGGCCGAGAGAGATAATATATGTCGAACATGGGGACAATACCATTTTGAAACCTTTGACGGACTGTACTACTTTTTCCCGGGAAAGTTCACCTATGACCTCTTACGACAAAATGAGGCTGACGAACAAAGCTTTTCAATACAGGTGAGATGCCATATTGTTTTTTTTTCCAACTGAGATACAGTATTAGAAGCACAGATCATATCCACGTGACATGTTACAAGAGAATATCTTTGGTATGGTTAGTGCTTAGCTGCTAAGATAAGGCACTGAGCAAGTTAGTGTAGCCACAGGGGGTAATACTGTAGATCTGTTTCTACTGCATACAGAGTTCTTTGTCTCATAGAGGTATACAAAGTATGAAGTCCCACAAGCAAACATTAGTGAGATTATTGGGATATAATCAAATGGATGAGAGTTTAGCTATTAGTAACCAGACATTAAAACAAATTACGGTGGGTAAACAAAGTGACAAAAACCCTCCACCATACAGTGTACATTTGCATGTCATTACCCAGAATCCCTGGCTGCAATGGAAGCACTGTTTGCTAAATGATAATGGGGAAAGACGGTGGCTGCAGGCCTGTTTGAGACATGCAAGTGTGCCCACAAGTGGCTATTCGTAACACACTCTTGAAGACTTCATTTCAGTGTCATAATAAATGGTGAAAATAAACATGATTACAGCTAAATGAGTGAACCTGAGAAAACTTCAAGATTAAACTTGTTTGCCGTCTAAAACAAATGGTTGCATAAGAAATAATGTAGCTGATGACTTCTATGAATCTCGAGGTTTTGTAAAATAAGTGATGCTATTTAAGACTTATTTAAGATTGTTAACAACACTAGCCTCAAAGACTTCACATGAGTCTTAATCATTGAAGACAGTATTATTCCATTAAAAATTCCTATTTGTTGGTGTTCGTTACCCCAAATCACATTGATTTGACTCACAACTACACTAATTAAATGAGTTCTGTAATATTTTGGGGGGAAATATTGAAACAACATGAGTAAGCTTTGCCTAATCAGAGCAGACATTGCATTGGTTTAATACTGTATTTGAGCATTCATTAAGCTGGTCAAATTCCTTCAAAATTGACACCTTTAAAAACATCTATAGACAGTATGAAGATCACATACTAAAATGATACGTTTAGATGATGTGTAATTCCCCATTAGTTTTCCAGCTTTATTCCCATATCTATATAGATTAAAGTGTCTATATTGCATTTTACTTCCTTTCTCTGCAGCCTTATCTCACATATGTCTTTAAAAAAAAAAATATTTCTCTTTTGTGGCCAAAGATGGTTTTAGTTTAAATGTCCTGTACGCTTCGCTTAGCTCGTCCATCGCTTACCTGGATTCCGTGTCTCTTTCCTTCCTTTGGTTTATTTGGAAAAGCCATTATTTCTCCCCTTAGCACCGTCTTTGCTGTTTCCCAATACAATTTTCCTTTTTGGTGGGCATTGTTATTGTCTTTGAATTGGTACCTTTTGTTCAGTAGGATAGCTTTAAACTCCTCATTGTGACATAAGTGTGAAGGGAACCTCCATATCCTATCGTTGTGCCCTTTCTGCCCAATATTTAGCCTTATTCATACTGGGGCATGGTCAGAAATCAAGATGTTTTCAAAGGAAGCCATACCCAGGTTAGGGATGAGATTATCACTTATTAAAAAACAATTGATTCTTGAAAAGGTATTATGAAGATGGGAGAAAAAGGAGTATTCCCTCTCTATGGGATTTAGTAACGTCCAGCAGTCCGTCGCCCCTAGCGCTTCCCGCAGAGTCTTAATACTCTTCTGTCCTGGATTTAGTCCCCTCTGTTGTATATTTTGCCCTGGTTTGTCTAACAATGGATCTTGAGCTACATTAAAATCTCCGCCCACTATAGTATTGTTACTTTTGTCTTTCAATATTTCTTTCCACCGTGCTCTGGGAAAAGCTCTGGCTATTCTCTTTGGGGCCATATAGATTATAAATGTTTAATTCTGTTTTGTGTGTTTTTACTCTGCATTGCACCAGTCTCCCCGTTGTGTCCCCAGAGGAAGTTATTATTTCCAGGGGCAGTGCTTTATTAATTAGAATTGCTACACCTCCCTTCTTTCCCACTGCTGGGGAATAAATACATTCTCCCACCAAGTCCCGCTTAAGTTTTTTTTACTTTCGTCTTCATTCAGGTGGGTTTCCTGAACTAGTGCAATATCTGTCCTTCATTTTTTCAGGTGTCTAAGAATGTTGTTTCTTTTTATTGGAGAATGTATGCCCTTTACATTCCAAGAGACTATTTTCATGTACATTTTACTGTGTGTGTGATTATGTACTTGCGGTTCTCCTGCTGCCTTTGTGGGTATCTTACTCTCTCTTCTACAGCGCACCGTAACATAAACATCACTTGTATGGACTTTCCTTTTTTCCAGGAGCAGCACCTGCCTCCCATCCTTTTGTGATATTTCACTCCTCCCGTTCCGCCATATAATATATATACTTCAATTTATGACTGACTAATAAGCTTTTGGCTTTTCTAACTACTAGTTAGGCCTTATTATCCTGTTATACCCCTTACCACTTACATATATAAACATATTTAACTGCTGCTTGTATTAGCATAACTTGTTTTTTATCTACTTAGTTACTTTACTAGCTTGGCCTTGAACTTCGGCCTTCCCCAATAACTGTTAACAAGGCAATTCTTCTAGTCCCCTCTACTCCACAAACTTTTTCCCTCCTCCCTTTAATCTCAGGATACTGCAAGAAGTACTTTAATCTCATGGTTACCCCAAGAAACACTTTTAGTCCTTTGCCCTATTCCAAGACCTCAAGATACTTTTAAAGTCCCGGCACTCTCTTCCTCTCCGTCGTTTTGTGCTCTTGCTCTCTTGCTGGCCTCGCTCCTTTTGGGACTTTCGTCGTTTCTTCCGCTGCTCCTTGATTCGCCCCAGAGCCTTTATCTTGTGCCTGTGCTTTGGGTCTCTGTAAGAACTTTTCCGCTTCCTCTGCCGTGTTGAACACTCTTGGTCCTGCCTCCGTGAAGACTCTCAGCGTGGCAGGGTAGCTTTGTGTACATTTCTAGTTGCCCTTAAAGAGAACGCTGCACACCTTGCTGAATTCCCTCCTTTTATCTGAGACCGCTGCTGAATAGTCTTGGAATAACAGGATCCTATGTCCCTCAAATATTAGGCTGCCAGCACTTTTATATGCCCGTAGCAGGTTCGCTTGTTCTGCAAAATCTAAGACTCTGGCCATTACTGCCCTGGGTCTGTTTTCTTGCCCTGGTCTGATCTGACTTAGTCTGCGGGCCCTCTCCATCTTGACCTGGGGCTCCACCATGAGTAATTCCCAGTGTCTCTGGTAGGGTTGCCAGGTGGCTTGTCCAAAAATACTGGACACAATGGTGAAAGGTGCGACGCGCGCGAGAATCGTTGGTGGTGAAGAATGTTATTTATAAATGACCTGACTGTTATGTCATTTGTTCTAAATTTCATTCCAAGTTTTTACCAATTTGCACCAATTTATATTCTATTTCGTAAAATATCTGGGGAGGAGTCTTGGGAGGGAGCGCCCTTCCGAGGATTGTTTTAGGAAATAGAATATGAAATAGTGCAAATTGGTGCAAATTGGTGCATTCTGTGAGTGACATTTAGAACAAATAACGTAATGGTCAGATCATTTATAAATAACTGACCTGCAGTCATACTGTACATGGCGAGCAATACTGATCTTACTGCTGCTCCCACAAATTCCAAGATTGTTGCACCCCTCCTCATCATCTCTCCCCTTATCCTCTCACCCCTCCCCTCATCCTCTCTCATCCCCCCTCCCCTCATCCTCTCTCTCTCCCCCTTGTCCTCTCACCACCCTTGTCCTCTCACCCTCCCATCCCCCTTTGTCCTCTCACTCCCCCCCCCCCCTTCATGCTCCTTTCAAATTTAGACTTCAAAATCCAGCTTTAAATTGCATATTGCATCAT
This sequence comes from Ascaphus truei, assembly GCF_040206685.1. Classification (NCBI taxonomy): domain Eukaryota; kingdom Metazoa; phylum Chordata; class Amphibia; order Anura; family Ascaphidae; genus Ascaphus; species Ascaphus truei. The sequence goes on along the minus strand of NC_134494.1, from coordinate 51,533,775 downwards.
GCCAGTGGATAAGTAACCTGCTCTGCCTTCTTGGGGATGATCTGTAAGTAAGGGTGCTGCAGAGATTGCAATGCTGCTGTGATGATCAGTAAGTAAGGGTGCTGCAGAGATTGCAATGCTGCTGTGATGATCTGTAAGTAAGGGTGCTGCAGAGATTGCAATGCTGCTGTGATGAGAGCTGAGATCTGTGAGTAAGAGTGCTGCAGAGATTGCAATGCTGCTGGGATGAGAGCTGAGATCTGTGAGTAAGGGTGCTGCAGAGATTGCAATGCTGCTGTGATGAGAGCTGGGTTATGGAGCCTTTCTGAGAATGTACAATGCTGGTTATTTTTAATAGATCTTGAAAATGGGAAAACTGTTAGTATAGTAAAAGAAAAGTAAGGGTGAGTGAGCTATTAAACAAAGTTCCCAGTACTGTATGTACTGTCTGTCACCACACACACACACTCACAAACAGATACACACACTGAGACACACACAGAGATAGACAGACACACACATATACAGACAGGACACAGATAGACAGACACACACTGAGACACACACAGGCAGGACACGGAGACATATACACACTCACACACTGAGACATACACACAATGTGTGGCACAATAAATTCATTTACCTTGAAATCCGTGGAGCGCTGGATCTCTCTTTTTTCCGCAGCCCCCTAGCAGCAGCAGCCCTACTCTATCCCATGTCCGGTATTACAGTAGCGGCAGCTTTTATTCTTACATTTGCCGGCGGCAGGCTGGGATCTACTCCAGCTTGCGCGCGGTCTAGACCGCACACCGCCGCGTGTTCCTCCGCGCACCCCCCTCCACCCCCGCGCATTTCTAACCCCCTTCCCGAACCCGGCTCCTGCTCTGCCCCTCTGCTTCCCCGCACCCCCGCTTACCTCACTTTACACTCCAGGGGTGTCGGGGAAGCCGGGCGCGTCACGTGACAGTGACGTCACAGTGACGCTGCGACAAGCCGCGTCACCACGTTTCCCGCACGCATCCTGCCGTGCGGGAAATGTGAGAATAAAGTCTGCCGCTGCTATATCTCTCACATTTTACCGGACAGGGGAAGCAGATACCGGCCTGTCCCGTTCCATACCGGACACCTGGCAACCCTATGTCTCTTGAGCAAAAGTCCATTCATTGTATTGCTTTCACAGACTCAGGGATCCCAATATTGCGCACATTATTTCTCTGTGTCTATTTTCCAGATCATCCATTTTTTCCTCTAGGGAGAGATTCTTCCTTCTTACAGTCTGCATTTCTAGTTGCAGTGCTGCAGAGTTCTCCTCCAGGTCACGCACTACATTTCTAGTTGCAGTGCTGCAGAGTTCTCCTCCAGGTCACGCACTGCATTTCTAGTTGCAGTGCTGCAGAGTTCCCCTCCTGGTCACTCACTGCATTTCTAGTTGCAGTGCTGCAGAGTTCCCTCCAGGTCACGCACTGCATTTCTAGTTGCAGTGCTGCAGAGTTCCCCTCCTGGTCACTCACTGCATTTCTAGTCGCAGTGCTGCAGAGTTCCCCTCCTGGTCACTCACTGCATTTCTAGTTGCAGTGCTGCAGAGTTCCCCTCCTGGTCACTCACTGCATTTCTAGTCGCAGTGCTGCAGAGTTTCCCTCCAGGTCACGCACTGCATTTCTAGTTGCAGTGCTGCAGAGTTTCCCTCCAGGTCACTCACTGCATTTCTAGTTGCAGTGCTGCAGAGTTCTCCTCCAGGTCACGCACTGCATTTCTAGTTGCAGTGCTGCAGAGTTCCCCTCCTGGTCACTCACTGCATTTCTAGTCGCAGTGCTGCAGAGTTTCCCTCCAGGTCACGCACTGCATTTCTAGTTGCAGTGCTGCAGAGTTCTCCTCCAGGTCACGCACTGCATTTCTAGTTGCAGTGCTGCATAGTTTCCCTCCCGGTCACTCACTGCATTTCTAGTTGCAGTGCTGCAGAGTTCCCCTCCTGGTCACTCACTGCATTTCTAGTTGCAGTGCTGCAGAGTTTCCCTCCAGGTCACTCACTGCATTTCTAGTCGCAGTGCTGCAGAGTTCTCCTCCAGGTCACACACTGCATTTCTAGTTGCAGTGCTGCAGAGTTCTCCTCCAGGTCACGCACTGGATTTCTAGTTGCAGTGCTGCAGAGTTCTCCTCCAGGTCACGCACTGCATTTCTAGTTGCAGTGCTGCAGAGTTTCCCTCCCGGTCACTCACTGCATTACTAGTCACAGTGCTGCAGAGTTCCCCTCCAGGTCACTCAATGCATTTCTAGTTGCAGTGCTGCAGAGATTCCCTCCAGGTCACTCACTGCATTTCTAGTTGCAGTGCTGCAGAGTTTCCTTCCAGGTCACTCACTGCATTTCTAGTTGCAGTGCTGCAGAGTTTCCCTCCAGGTCACGCACTGCATTTCTAGTTGCAGTGCTGCAGAGTTTCCCTCCAGGTCACTCACTGCATTTCTAGTCGCAGTGCTGCAGAGTTCTCCTCCAGGTCACACACTGCATTTCTAGTTGCAGTGCTGCAGGGTTTCCCTCCCGGTCACTCACTGCATTTCTAGTTGCAGTGCTGCAGAGTTTCCCTCCAGGTCACTCACTGCATTTCTAGTCACAGTGCTGCAGAGTTCTCCTCCAGGTCATGCACTGGATTTCTAGTTGCAGTGCTGCAGAGGTCTCCTCCAGGTCACGCACTGCATTTCTAGTTGCAGTGCTGCAGAGTTTCCCTCCCGGTCACTCACTGCATTACTAGTCGCAGTGCTGCAGAGTTCCCCTCCAGGTCACTCAATGCATTTCTAGTCGCAGTGCTGCAGAGATTCCCTCCAGGTCACTCACTGCATTTCTAGTTGCAGTGCTGCAGAGTTTCCCTCCAGGTCACGCACTGCATTTCTAGTTGCAGTGCTGCAGAGTTTCCCTCCAGGTCACTCACTGCATTTCTAGTTGCAGTGCTGCAGAGTTCCCACCAGGTCACTCACTGCATTTCTAGTTGCAGTGCTGCAGAGTTTCCCTCCAGGTCACTCACTGCACTTCTAGTTGCAGTGCTGCAGAGTTTCCCTCCAGGTCACGCACTGCATTTCTAGTCGCAGTGCTGCAGAGTTTCCCTCCAGGTCACTCACTGCATTTTTAGTGGCAGTGCTGCAGAGTTTCCCTCCAGGTCACTCACTGCATTTCTAGTTGCAGTGCTGCAGTGTTTCCCTCCCGGTCACTCACTGCATTACTAGTCACAGTGCTGCAGAGTTCCCCTCCAGGTCACTCAATGCATTTCTAGTTGCAGTGCTGCAGAGATTCCCTCCAGGTCACTCACTGCATTTCTAGTTGCAGTGCTGCAGAGTTTCCTTCCAGGTCACTCACTGCATTTCTAGTTGCAGTGCTGCAGAGTTTCCCTCCAGGTCACGCACTGCATTTCTAGTTGCAGTGCTGCAGAGTTCCCCTCCTGGTCACTCACTGCATTTCTAGTTGCAGTGCTGCAGAGTTTCCCTCCAGGTCACTCACTGCATTTCTAGTCGCAGTGCTGCAGAGTTCTCCTCCAGGTCACACACTGCATTTCTAGTTGCAGTGCTGCAGGGTTTCCCTCCCGGTCACTCACTGCATTTCTAGTTGCAGTGCTGCAGAGTTTCCCTCCAGGTCATGCACTGGATTTCTAGTTGCAGTGCTGCAGAGTTCTCCTCCAGGTCACGCACTGCATTTCTAGTTGCAGTGCTGCAGAGTTTCCCTCCCGGTCACTCACTGCATTACTAGTCGCAGTGCTGCAGAGTTCCCCTCCAGGTCACTCAATGCATTTCTAGTCGCAGTGCTGCAGAGATTCCCTCCAGGTCACTCACTCCATTTCTAGTTGCAGTGCTGCAGAGTTTCCTTCCAGGTCACTCACTGCATTTCTAGTTGCAGTGCTGCAGAGTTTCCCTCCAGGTCACGCACTGCATTTCTAGTTGCAGTGCTGCAGAGTTTCCCTCCAGGTCACTCACTGCATTTCTAGTTGCAGTGCTGCAGAGTTCCCACCAGGTCACTCACTGCATTTCTAGTTGCAGTGCTGCAGAGTTTCCCTCCAGGTCACTCACTGCACTTCTAGTTGCAGTGCTGCAGAGTTTCCCTCCAGGTCACGCACTGCATTTCTAGTCGCAGTGCTGCAGAGTTTCCCTCCAGGTCACTCACTGCATTTTTAGTGGCAGTGCTGCAGAGTTTCCCTCCAGGTCACTCACTGCATTTCTAGTTGCAGTGCTGCAGTGTTTCCCTCCAGGTCACTCACTGCATTTCTAGTCGCAGTGCTGCAGAGTTTCCCTCCAGGTCACTCACTGCATTTCTAGTCGCAGTGCTGCAGAGTTTCCATCCAGGTCACTCACTGCATTTCTAGTCGGAGTGCTGCAGAGTCCCCTCCAGGTCACTCACTGCATTTCTAGTTGTAGTGCTGCAGAGTTCCCTCCAGGTCACTCACTGCATTTCTAGTCGCAGTGCTGCAGAGTTCCCTCCAGGTCACTCACTGCATTTCTAGTCGCAGTGCTGCAGTTTCCCTCCCGGTCACTCACTGCATTTCTAGTCGCAGTGCTGCAGAGTTTCCCTCCAGGTCACTCACTGCATTTCTAGTCGCAGTGCTGCAGAGTTTCCCTCCAGGTCACGCACTGCATTTCTAGTTGCAGTGCTGCAGTTTTTCCCTCCAGGTCACTTGCTGTATTTTCAGCCTCCCCTATTCTGCTGCTCTGGGAGGGGAGTTCCCCTTTAAGATCCTCTATGGCTCTCTGCAGCTATTCAGAGGTTTTAGTCAGCGTTGGCGTGATTCCCCTCCCCGCAGCTCTGGCCACCTCACCATGCTCTCTCTGCTCCCTGTGTCCCTCACTCTCTTGTGGTCCACAGACATCCTGCTGACTCTCTGCATGCTGCTCCATGAGGTCAGCAGCCACCTTGGATGTTTCCTTTTCCTTCTCTGCCTTCTCAGGGCGTTGCTGATGCTTTGGAGGCATCCTGGATTTTTTTTGGAGAGATTTATTTCCATCCAGCTCACTTGGGACCCTTTCCCCTCTCCTTGCCTGTCACTTTTTGTCCAGGTTAGTGCTCTTTTGGCTGATAACTAGCTGGGTTTCTGCAGAGCTCCACACTCTGCTTTCACTTTGCCTAGCACCAAAACAGACCCCCCCCTTGATGTTTGGGGGGTTAATCTGACGTTAAAATGCGAAGGAGCTTCTCCTCTAGTTTTCCCTGCTCCTCTGGTGCCATTTTTTGTGTGTGTGCAGATTATTGCCTTTTTGGCTGCGATCTGGCGGATCCTTCACAGAGCTCAGCCTTCTGCTGCTGCTCTGTCTGCTGCCAGACCGGAAGACAAAATACTTTTTATTAAAGTCATTTTTAAGAAAAATGTGCTAACTGGATCTTACGCCCCCCCCTTGATCAGAGATTTTTTTGGACCATTGTACACGAAGGTTACATTATATAAGGTTACAGGAAAACTGGTATGACATGAATTTTCAAGTTGTTTTCCAGATCTCTTCACTGCATTTTTGAATTGATATTGCATTATCTTAGCAATTTATTTCCAAGTGCAGATCTTGCCTTACAAAGTGCCCCAGTTACATACCTTGCTAGTGCCCACACGGTAATGGAAAAGGTGGACGGAGAGGAGAGATTTGCCGGGAAAGTCATCTCAACTGCACCAATTTTATTTAATTGCAGTTAAATGTCTTTAATCATCAGATCCGATGCACAAGACATGTAGTCCTCAACAGAAATCACATTGTTATCTCCCAAAGAGGGGAAAAAGCAGCAAAGGAGATTATGAAGGCCAAATTAGTGAGGATGTCCTCCGTTAACTGATGCACCAAGTCATGTCACAGGTTCATCAAGTAATAATGCCTTTTTGTTGTTGTAAAGCAATGTAGTGGTTTTGCCATTACATCCGGATAGCGACAGGACAATGAAATGTAATAACACCAAACCAGAGCCAAATTGGACCCGGGTGAATTGCTAGAATGAAGCGGAGAATGATCAAGTGTCCCCAAAAATAATTGCTACAATGCTATCTACCGGTGGGTAACCTTGCAAATAAATAGCAGAAGATAACAGGGGTTGTGTATGTAGGGAAGCAATAGACCTTTGTGCAGTAACATGAACACCCTCTTATCACTGTGATGCTGTAGAGAAGTTTCACTGTTCCCAGGTCGAGTTCCGCGCCATTAAAATGCGTAGGATAAACATTTCCACCAGCTTGGGAAAGTGGCTGCACGCTCTATTGAATAAGGTCCTTCGTGAGGCATTTTACACATACATATCTTAGTGTAACGGGTATTCTGTATGGCCTGACCCCCCCAATCTCATATTAGCCCCTGTGGTCTAACCAGCCCCCATTACATGGTCGTGTCTGGTGGTGCACATGTTGGCAACAGGACTCCTGAGTCTCCCGCATGATGGTATTTGGGGATTGTCAACCCAGACAGGCAGCTGAGGTAGTGTGTGCGAGTCCTACCTATATCCAGTGCAGCGCCTCCACCTCATCAGGATCCCTGCATCCGCATGGGGATGGTTCTGATGAGGAACTCCTCTGTGGTGCCTTCCTCTGCAGAGTAATTCCAGACTCATACATGAGGGTATCTTTTATCAAGGACATCTTTATTGGGATGGTGGTATGGGCCAGCTGCCCCTCACAGCTAGCAGCTTAGCCGCTCATTCCTCTGCTGCACTCCATTAGGAAGGTTCCTTCTCCTCTAATAGAGTTGCTCTCCACCTCTCCTCTCAAAGAGATTCACCAGCTTCTCTGTCTCTCTGCTCAGAGCTGCACAGACTCACAGCTCTTGCATCAGACCACTGCAACACTGTTGCAGACCTCCACGTGCCTCTCACTGAACAGAGTCAAAACACCAACTGAACAGAACTGCTTTAGGAAGTGCTGTGCCTTATATAGACTCAGAAAGCAGCCACACCTCTTGTGTCACTAGCAGTGGACACAGAGCATGTTACCACTCCCCTTGTATACATATGACACCTCACCAGGGTGTGAGGGCAAACCTCCATGATTGTTACTGTCAACCCTGCATACTTACCAGGATTACTGCCAGTATGAAAGAGATATGTACACCAATTTTACACATGGCTACATAAGCATCAATTTATCCAAGTAGCTTGCACTTCTTTTGCCCCATGTGTGTTAGTTTGTGATCTAGTAGAGTGGCTATAGGAGGCGTTTCCAGAAATGTATTATACTGTACAAAATGCTGCATCTAAGCTTGTGCTTTTACACACGGAGGCGAGATCAGAGCAGCACATGAAAATTAGCAACGTTTGTCTATTATTTTTATAAAGCAATACTTCTGGGAATAAATTACAACTGTACACAATGTAAAGCAACAGGAGTGAGGAATTTGAAGGTGCAATATTAATGAACTGTGTATAAACAGTGATTATAAATATGCCTAGGCCTTCATGTACACTTACATACACAGATATGTATATACTGTATGCCCAACAATCATCATTTCTTCTCATATATTCACAGCATACATATTCCCATATTCACAGCATGCATATTCCCATACATATTCCCATACTCACAGCATCCATATTCCCATCCATATTCCCATACATATTCCCATCCATATTCCCATACATATTCCCATATTCACAGCATACATATTCCCATACATATTCCCATACATATTCCCATCCATATTCCCATGCTGCTTTGATTTGGCTGGAGGTGGAATTTTGTTTTCACATTACACACACACACAGAATTACAGGTACAACGTTTTTAGGTGATACAACAAACTAAGGCCGTGCCTATAGTGCCGTCGATGGCGACAGCAACACGATGGGTGACATCACCCGTCGCCACCGGCGACAGTTATATTTCGCCGGGCATCGTGGGTTTCCGGCCATTTGATTGGTTCAAGAGCCGTCAAATGAGACGACAGACCTCAAAAAATCAAATTTTGCCGGCTACCAGTTTTCGCTCCGTCGCATTGTCGCCGTCGCGCTTACTATAAGCGCACGTGGCGGCGGCAATGCATTTGTTTTCGGTCGCGTCGCCGTCACTATAAGCGCGGCCTAAGGGTGCGTGTTTTTTGCTAAATACAGAGCAAAATACAGCTTCCTAAACCTGCCTATGTTATGTAAAATTCTTTACTGTATATAACTTGAATAATGACAGTACGTTACGTAGGAACATTACTAGTGTTATTATTTATGTCATTGTAGGTACACAATGACCCACTCTGCAGCACTTTCCCCTACACCTGCGAACGGTCTGTTAGTTTGTATTTTGCTGGAGATGGAGAAATAATGCTCCAAAAACATGAAGTCCTCCACAATCAACTCAGGTACTTCTTTTGCACTCTTTCCTACAGTATGTAACCAAATTAGCTGGGTACTTTCTTAGGCAGCGGCTCCGCTGGCGCTGACCGCGCTCATGCTTGGGAGCGGTGATGTCACCAGCTCTTCAAGCATTGGCACCGGGTGTCCTAGCTATTTCGCAAGCACGCGCGGGGGGGGGAGGAGGAATTTGGGGGGCGTTGCAGGCAAGCTGAGCCCGCTTCAAAGTCTCTTTTTTCTGTTTATCTAAGCGCCAAGCATGGGTGAGCGTGTGTGCACGCATGCACCGCGTGAGCGGGGACGAGACAATTTCAATTGCCGAAACTAAACTCGGCAAGCAACGCGCGGTCAGCACGCTCAGCGCTAGCGTGGCCACAGCCTTAGACCAAGATCCACAAAGCTCTGTTAAGTGATAATGAGATTGCATGTCCACCAAAGTCTGGTAAGGTTAATGAAAGGACTTCACATGACGTTAGTTAAGTCATACTGTACCTAAACATGGTGGTAACTCACATATACCTCTCTCTCCCCTCAAAAAACCCTTCTTCAGGGTTTGTAATGGGAGAAAAGTTACGACATTCTTAACGTCATGTTAAACTGGTGCAGAACACCCTGACGGGTCAGCAAATCATTAGAAATAGAGGGCTGCAGGGCCTATACTCTATACTGTCAAATGTAACGCAACTAACCGTTCTAGAAACAAATTCCCCGTGTGCTTATTTTAATGTCCGTGCGCATAATCTTTATATCTGCAGCTTAAATATTATTTGATGTTTAAGAGCTTGCAATGGCTTTGGGGGAAATATGTGACACGTTCGTTTGCATACTTGCAATTATTTCTGCCTATAATGCACTTTGCAATAAAGCAAATATATATCTAAAAAAATAATAATATAAAAAAAATATTTATTTATCATTCTAGGGTACAACTGCCTTACACTGTTGGGAACCTGCAACTGCAGGAAATCGCTGGATACGTGATAATTAGACTGCAGTATGTGTTCACTTTGGCTTGGGATGGGATGTCTTCAGTTTATATTAAGATGGGTACAGACTATGTGGGGAAAACGCAAGGACTTTGCGGGAACAACAATGGAATTGTACAAGATGAGCTTTTGACTAGTTATGGTAAGTTACATTGTTAACAGGTGAAACATAAGCTATATCCCATGGCATGCGCTCTGTGTGATCTGCTTTAGGTAATTGTGAATTCAAAGTTGCAATACATAATCATTATTTTAAAAAACATACACATCGTTGATAGTACTATTTCCCCAAGCATTGTGTTTGCTTTCAGTGATTATTTATTTTTAAATACTCTAGTACTTCAGATTATATCAGTTGATGTTTTTTGGGTGAGGTGTAAAAATGGCTGTCCGTCTCTTTTAGGAAGTAATGCTGTTTTTTTTGTACTGGTTGTTTATATAAACCTCTAGGGCAGGGGTGCGCAAACTGGGGGGCGCGAGGGGGCGGGAGATTTTTCTGGGGGGGCGCAGGCAGTTGCAGAGGTTCTGCTCTCTTCCCCAAGGCATTTAAATTAAATGCCGGGGGATCGGGTGAGGCCTCTGCAACAATAAAACTTACCGGGATTCAGACGCTGTGACGTGTCTCCGTGGTAACGCAGCGTCAAATGAAGTTGCAGGGTCATGTGACATGACGTCACAGGCGTCAAATGACTCCGCGGGTCATGTGACCTGACGTCACATGACCCGGGAGCGTCATTTGACACAGGTAGGAGGGGGGAGCAGGCCAGACAGAGGGGCGCAGCAGTAAAAGTTTGCGCTCCCCTGCTCTGGGGGGCCTTCTTGAGGGAGATTTCACATCCAAATTGAAAATTGGCAATTCAAGGTTGATAAAATAAAAATTGTTGGTAGAATCAAGGTTTTGGAGACAGTACTGGAAATCCTTTTTCAATTTCCCCCTCCATTTTCCATAGGAAATAAAGGTTTCAACAATAGGGTCTAAAGCAAAAGTTCAACACTGCCATGTTTTCTCAGACGAGCAGAGTTCTGGAACTTTCCTTCTAATTCTGCCAGCTTCACATTCAGAGACTGAACTTACTGTATAGTGGTCAAATGATTAGTCAGTCATGTGAACACAGTTCAATTAATGTGGAAGTTACCCTTTTAGAGACATGCAATATAAAAGCTCGGGCTTATCCTGAATTGCATCCCAGGACCTAGGTTACTAAAACAATGGCGAATTTGTTTACAAATGGGAAGTTTTGCTCCTTTGTAAAGCACTAGCTGAAAGTATCCGGTGTTAATCTGGGGATTCTAAGAATCGAACCTTATCCCTCTTCCTCCTCTCACCCCCTTCTCTCTCCCCCTCATCTCTCTCCCTCCCCCTCATCTCTCTCCCTCCCCCTCATCTCTCTCCCTCCCATCACTTTCCTTTAATACCTTATGATGTCCCCAATTCTCTCCTTCTCCAGCATTCTTACTTTATCCTCGCCTGCCAACTGACTTCCTTTCTTCGTCTGCTTTCAGTGTAAGTGTGACGGGAGACGCGCTTAATAACACATTTATATTTCGTGGATCCTGATTGAGCAGAACAGGTTGAGCAAAATAAACTGAGATTTATTCCCTTGATAGGCAAACACACGACAACTGCAGAATAAACTTAATAATTGCACTTAAGGGTAGAGGAACAGAGAATAATGTCCAGAAAGGTGCAAAGCACCAGAAGATTGTCTTTTAAAATGTAGTCCTTTTGCAAATTGCCAAATAAATAGTCAGTCCAATCCTTCTGTGAATGTGCAAAGTCTTTTCTGGTTCTCTGGGGTTCGTTCTGGATCCCCAGGGCTAACGAAATCCTGAAGCAGGGCAAGTTTCCTTGTTGCGATGTTTTTAACCCCTTGCGTTCTGGAATCGTAGCCGCTGTACTTAGGTCTTATCCGCTTGAAGAAATCAGGTAGCAACAACAACAACAACAACAGCAACAACAACACAGGAATGAGGGGTACAGGCCTTTTTAAGGACAATGGCCTGTGAAGTGTTACATTAGCCTCATCCCATTGGCAAGGAATTATCTTCCTCCTATCAGAACCTGCCATGTCACATGGGCAAATCCTACAGCCAGCCCAGGTAACTCTGAGCATGCTCAGTAAGCAGCTTGGTAGCACTGCTAAGTAAAAAGGGGCCACTCATTTCTGGGGACGCAATGTCTGGAGTTTGGTCCCAAGGTGTGAAATATCTAGGATGAGTAACAGGATCTGCTACTCAGAAACATCCTGATTAAGTGACACTTTAAGAATCTGGGGTCTTTCATCCCCTAGACGCATCGGCATCTCCCAACCGGGGGCTCATATATGCATAACCTTTGTTCCTTAATGCATTACAAAGGCAGGCAGAAAAAAATAGCATCCTGCCGGTACATTTTAAAACTGCAACAGAAAGGCACTTTATCAAAAATATATGTTTCCCTTATGACAAAGTTATATTTTTAATATATGTGTTCTTGGGGTGTTACACTGAGGCTGCACACCAAAAATCAGGGTGCTGGCTCACTCCGTTCCTAAATTAGCAGTCTTAATGGAACGGCTCCTGTTATTCAGCACTGCAGGTAGTGACTAGCCTGCAAAAAGGGGACAGCAATGCATATAGGGGAAAATAATACATGGGAACAGCATATAAAATTAACCCCTTCATCCCCAATACGAAATAGGGGTAACCAGCCGAGCCCACTGCCTTTATTAATGCGCTGATTACCCCCATTTTCACCATTGTAAGCTTTATAGCTATCTGACTTTCCCTACCAGCCACCAGCCGATGTGCATTATGATGTTACCAGTATGATGTCACGTGCCAGATACATAGCCTACCAGGCACAACATCCAGTGGCTGACTTGTTTGTCAGAGAAATTGTAATAACTCAGAATTAAAAATAGAATGTATCCAGTTTCCAAACAGAGACAAAAACCAGACAGCAACTTTCCAAAATATATAGTAGATGTCAAAGCATTACATATATCTAAAAGGAATTGTACCTAAAAACCCTTGTGAAGCAAAGCAATGGTTTGGAAACCAGTGAAATGGCAAATAGCAAGAAGCTACCATCTGTAAAATGCACTAAATGCACATATCCAGTGAAATATAAATTGCATGTTTCCTGCAGGAAAACTGACAGAAGACATTGAAGAATTTGTAAATAGCTGGAGAGAGAACTCTCCCCATGAAGCGTCTATCCATGGAGACGTCTCTTCTCCGTACGAGCCACCATGTCTAAGGCAAAGCCAACATGCAAAACAGGTATAAAAACATTCAAATGTAATCTTATTGTAACCAGATCTTTGTCATCCTCGCAATTAATTATAACGTTTCTAGTTTATACAGTTTAGGGACCATGACATATTTGCTTGGACACTGTAAGTGTTCTATAATATACGCTGTACTATATTTCCTGCTGTTTGCTGCATGTATTTGCTTCTTTGTACAATGTCAATAGTAGAAAAACTTGCGCTTGTCTTGAACATTCAGTAAGCACATAATGAGAAGGTACAAGAAGGTCTGTCACTGGGAAGTGGGAATCCCAGAGCAGATACATACAGATACAACTTTCAGCATGCTACTGTATATACTGGCCACAATAATGTCAAAATATTTGTCATACACATATTTAGCTGGCTCTATTCCAGTATGTAAATCACAATACTGTATGTGATGCACGTGAATTAAATGCATCAGGAATATAATGTTCCCATCTCTCCCTAGATGGCGCGTTCTTTGTGTGATACGCTACTGCAATCTCCATTTCAAGGTTGCCATGAGTCCGTGAGTCCCTTTCTTTTCATGGCCGGCTGTGCAAATGACCTGTGCATGTAAGTAAGCTGTTAATAATATAGATATTGTTCTTCGCCACAGGGGGGCAGGTGTTAACCTGCTGGTCTTCCAAGTGGGAGGATGATGTTTGATTCTAGACAGAGGGCTAGACTCTTGTGACCTGGGGGACCTCAATCTCTCTGCCTGGGCTGCAGGTTACACAAAATACTGTATATTGTATGCCATTCAGAGGAGGAATTCATTTCTCATACAGCTCCGTGTAAGCCATCAGTGCCATATTGGCATTTATACAGTAATTATATGATTGAGTTATAATGATGGATTGCACAGTTAATAATAAACAGTAAACATCCCATGAAATACATAGATAATTGTACATTAGTGCTCTTGAGAGGAGAGATACACCATACAGTAGGTCTAGTTTATCCCACGTCCCATTTTACACCGTCAGCGGCATATAAGAATCTATAAACAAAAATGATATATTACAGAGTTCTAATAAAACGTGAACAGCCCATGATGTGTACAGATAATTGTAAATTAGTACTTAACTCAGGGATTCTCAAGTCAGGCCCCCCACCCCCACTCCATCCCATCCCCCAACAGGTAAGCTGTTCAGGATATCCCTGCACTGGTGGCTTAATCAGTCCCTGCTTCAGCACAGGTGGCTCAATCAGTGGCTCAGTCTTCGACTGATTGAGCCACCTGTGCTGAAGCAGGGATATCCTGAAAACCTGACCTGTTGGGGGGGTCTTAAGGACTGGAGTTGAGAATTACAACAGTGAAATTAACTACAGTGAGATTGTTATAGTCAGTTCTATAATTAACATATTGCCAAGTCTCAACCATTGTATTATAATATATTGAGGAAAAGCTACAGACAAAATAGACCATTTAAAAAAATGTATTATTATTAAATACGTAACCTCTATTTTACTCTGCTTCAGTTGGGTACATACAGCATGTTTCTTGGGTCTGTGAAACGTAGAAACTTGTCTCTACTGATATAGGGAATTATTCTCAATGCAAACAATAAAACTAGAAAGAACACCAAATTCATGTATTTGCAGACATGATGTTAACCACTTTGCTGCAATGCGTCCCTAGCCCCTTGTTAATTTACAAATATATGTCTTTATTGTGGAAGGTAACGTTACAACCCCCCACCCACCCTACCCACCATCACCTGAACATTAACATTAACATGCAACAATGTAAAGCAGTCCTAGTATTACAGTAACACTTCCTGCTGTCCCTTCTTGAGCAATTTCTAACAAGGGACAGAGAAGTACTGTAAAAAAACAACAGCATTGTGGAATAACACTTCTGATCGCTGTATTTTAACCCAGTTCATTACGTTCATGCTGGTTCTCTTTATAAGGTCAGAGGGCGATAATGCAACATGGTGTCGAGCTTTGGCTGAATATGCACGGGCCTGTGCACACGCCGGAAACCCCCTCCATGGGTGGAGGATGATGTTTAAACAGTGTGGTATGTAGCTAATAAATACAAATCTATTAAACGGTAACAAGATAAAGCAGCAGTGCTAATGTACCTACTTCAGGTAACACAAGTTCAAATGTATCGGTCACGTTGGCCAATAGGAAGCCGCGACGCGGGACATTTAAACTTGCAGGAGTTCCCGGCAACCTTCGGAGGGCTGTATCTGCAGAAGCAGGGGGATCCCGGAGCTGACATGATTGGGGTTCAGCTGTGGAGACCCCCTGCTTCAATACCTATGTAAAAGAATGAATGAAAAGAACATGAATTGCTCCTGTAAGAGCTGTGCGGGGAGACACAGTGTCTGCTTCTCTCTGTGCGCAGCTCTGTGCGGGGAGACAGTGTCTGCTTCTCTCTGTGTGCGCAGCTCTGTGCGGGGAGACAGTGTCTGCTTCTCTCTGTGCGCAGCTCTGTGCGGGGAGACACAGTGTCTGCTTCTCTCTGTGCGCAGCTCTGTGCGGGGAGACAGTGTCTGCTTCTCTCTGTGCGCAGCTCTGTGCGGGGAGACACAGTGTCTGCTTCTCTCTGTGCGCAGCTCTGTGCGGGGAGACACAGTGTCTGCTTCTCTCTGTGCGCAGCTCTGTGCGGGGAGACAGTGTCTGCTTCTCTCTGTGCGCAGCTCTGTGCGGGGAGACACAGTGTCTGCTTCTCTCTGTGCGCAGCTCTGTGCGGGGAGACACAGTGTCTGCTTCTCTCTGTGCGCAGCTCTGTGCGGGGAGACAGTGTCTGCTTCTCTCTGTGCGCAGCTCTGTGCGGGGAGACACAGTGTCTGCTTCTCTCTGTGCGCAGCTCTGTGCGGGGAGACACAGTGTCTGCTTCTCTCTGTGCGCAGCTCTGTGCGGGGAGACAGTGTCTGCTTCTCTCTGTGCGCAGCTCTGTGCGGGGAGACACAGTGTCTGCTTCTCTCTGTGCGCAGCTCTGTGCGGGGAGACACAGTGTCTGCTTCTCTCTGTGCGCAGCTCTGTGCGGGGAGACAGTGTCTGCTTCTCTCTGTGTGCAGCTCTGTGCGGGGAGACAGTGTCTGCTTCTCTCTGTGCGCAGCTCTGTGCGGGGAGACACAGTGTCTGCTTCTCTCTGTGCGCAGCTCTGTGCGGGGAGACACAGTGTCTGCTTCTCTCTGTGCGCAGCTCTGTGCGGGGAGACACAGTGTCTGCTTCTCTCTGTGCGGGGAGACACAGTGTCTGCTTCTCTGTGTGCGGGGAGACACAGTGTCTGCTTCTCTCTGTGCGCAGCTCTGTGCGGGGAGACACAGTGTCTGCTTCTCTCTGTGCGCAGCTCTGTGCGGGGAGAGAGTGTCTGCTTCTCTCTGTGCGCAGCTCTGTGCGGGGAGACACAGTGTCTGCTTCTCTGTGTGCGCAGCTCTGTGCGGGGAGACACAGTGTCTGCTTCTCTCTGTGCGGGGAGACACAGTGTCTGCTTCTCTGTGTGCGGGGAGACACAGTGTCTGCTTCTCTCTGTGCGCAGCTCTGTGCGGGGAGACACAGTGTCTGCTTCTCTCTGTGCGCAGCTCTGTGCGGGGAGACACAGTGTCTGCTTCTCTGTGTGCGCAGCTCTGTGCGGGGAGACACAGTGTCTGCTTCTCTCTGTGCGGGGAGACACAGTGTCTGCTTCTCTCTGTGCGGGGACACAGTGTCTGCTTCTCTCTGTGCGCAGCTCTGTGCGGGGAGACACAGTGTCTGCTTCTCTCTGTGCGCAGCTCTGTGCGGGGAGACACAGTGTCTGCTTCTCTCTGTGCGCAGCTCTGTGCGGGGAGACAGTGTCTGCTTCTCTCTGTGCGGGGAGACACAGTGTCTGCTTCTCTTTGTGCGGGGAGACACAGTGTCTGCTTCTCTCTGTGCGGGGAGACACAGTGTCTGCTTCTCTCTGTGTGCAGCTCTGTGCGGGGAGACACAGTGTCTGCTTCTCTCTGTGCGCAGCTCTGTGCGGGGAGACACAGTGTCTGCTTCTCTCTGTGCGCAGCTCTGTGCGGGGAGACACAGTGTCTGCTTCTCTCTGTGCGCAGCTCTGTGCGGGGAGACAGTGTCTGCTTCTCTCTGTGCGCAGCTCTGTGCGGGGAGACACAGTGTCTGCTTCTCTCTGTGCGGGGAGACACAGTGTCTGCTTCTCTCTGTGCGCAGCTCTGTGCGGGGACACAGTGTCTGCTTCTCTCTGTGCGCAGCTCTGTGCGGGGAGACACAGTGTCTGCTTCTCTCTGTGCGGGGAGACACAGTGTCTGCTTCTCTCTGTGCGCAGCTCTGTGCGGGGAGACACAGTGTCTGCTTCTCTCTGTGCGCAGCTCTGTGCAGGGAGACAGTGTCTGCTTCTCTCTGTGCGCAGCTCTCTGCGGGGAGACACAGTGTCTGCTTCTCTCTGTGCGCAGCTCACTGCGGGGAGACACAGTGTCTGCTTCTCTCTGTGCGCAGCTCTGTGAGGGGAGACACAGTGTCTGCTTCTCTCTGTGCGCAGCTCTGTGCGGGGAGACACAGTGTCTGCTTCTCTCTGTGCGCAGCTCTGTGCGGGGAGACAGTGTCTGCTTCTCTCTGTGCGCAGCTCTGTGCGGGGAGACACAGTGTCTGCTTCTCTCTGTGCGCAGCTCTGTGAGGGGAGACACAGTGTCTGCTTCTCTCTGTGCGCAGCTCTGTGCGGGGAGACACAGTGTCTGCTTCTCTCTGTGCGCAGCTCTGTGCGGGGAGACACAGTGTCTGCTTCTCTCTGTGCGGGGAGACAGTGTCTGCTTCTCTATGTGCGCAGCTCTGTGCGGGGAGACAGTGTCTGCTTCTCTCTGTGCGCAGCTCTGTGCGGGGAGACACAGTGTCTGCTTCTCTCTGTGCGCAGCTCTGTGCGGGGAGACACAGTGTCTGCTTCTCTCTGTGCGCAGCTCTGTGTGGGGAGACACAGTGTCTGCTTCTCTCTGTGCGCAGCTCTGTGCGGGGAGAGAGTGTCTGCTTCTCTCTGTGCGCAGCTCTGTGCGGGGAGACACAGTGTCTGCTTCTCTCTGTGCGCAGCTCTGTGCGGGGAGACACCGTGTCTGCTTCTCTCTGTGCGGGGAGACACAGTGTCTGCTTCTCTCTGTGCGCAGCTCTGTGCGGGGAGACACAGTGTCTGCTTCTCTCTGTGCGCAGCTCTGTGCGGGGAGACACAGTGTCTGCTTCTCTCTGTGCACAGCTCTGTGCGGGGAGAGAGTGTCTGCTTCTCTCTGTGCGCAGCTCTGTGAGGGGAGACACAGTGTCTGCTTCTCTCTGTGCGCAATTCTGTGCGGGGAGACACAGTGTCTGCTTCTCTCTGTGCGCAGCTCTGTGCGGGGAGACACAGTGTCTGCTTCTCTCTGTGCGCAGCTCTGTGCGGGGAGACACAGTGTCTGCTTCTCTCTGTGCGCAGCTCTGTGCGGGGAGACACAGTGTCTGCTTCTCTCTGTGCGCAGCTCTGTGCGGGGAGAGAGTGTCTGCTTCTCTCTGTGCGCAGCTCTGTGCGGGGAGAGAGTGTCTGCTTCTCTCTGTGCGCAGCTCTGTGCGGGGAGAGAGTGTCTGCTTCTCTCTGTGCGGGGAGACAGTGTCTGCTTCTCTCTGTGCGCAGCTCTGTGCGGGGAGACACAGTGTCTGCTTCTCTCTGTGCGCAGCTCTGTGCGGGGAGACACAGTGTCTGCTTCTCTCTGTGCGCAGCTCTGTGCGGGGAGACACAGTGTCTGCTTCTCTCTGTGCGCAGCTCTGTGCGGGGAGAGAGTGTCTGCTTCTCTCTGTGCGCAGCTCTGTGAGGGGAGACACAGTGTCTGCTTCTCTCTGTGCGCAGCTCTGTGCGGGGAGGCAGTGTCTGCTTCTCTCTGTGCGCAGCTCTCTGCGGGGAGACACAGTGTCTGCTTCTCTCTGTGCGCAGCTCTGTGCGGGGAGACACAGTGTCTGCTTCTCTCTGTGCGCAGCTCTGTGCGGGGAGGCAGTGTCTGCTTCTCTCTGTGCGGGGAGACACAGTGTCTGCTTCTCTCTGTGCGCAGCTCTGTACGGGGAGACACAGTGTCTGCTTCTCTCTGTGCGCAGCTCTGTGCGGGGAGACACAGTGTCTGCTTCTCTCTGTGCGGGGAGACAGTGTCTGCTTCTCTCTGTGCGCAGCTCTCTGCGGGGAGACACAGTGTCTGCTTCTGTCTGTGCGCAGCTCTGTGAGGGGAGACACAGTATCTGCTTCTCTCTGTGCGCAGCTCTGTGCGGGGAGACAGTGTCTGCTTCTCTCTGTGCGCAGCTCTGTGCGGGGAGACAGTGTCTGCTTCTCTCTGTGCGCAGCTCTGTGCGGGGAGACACAGTGTCTGCTTCTCTCTGTGCGCAGCTCTGTGCGGGGAGACACAGTGTCTGCTTCTCTCTGTGCGCAGCTCTGTGCGGGGAGACACAGTGTCTGCTTCTCTCTGTGCGCAGCTCTGTGCGGGGAGACAGTGTCTGGTTCTCTCTGTGCAGGGTGACAGTGTCTGCTTCTCTCTGTGCGCAGCTCTGTGCGGGGAGACAGTGTCTGCTTCTCTCTGTGCGGGGAGACAGTGTCTGCTTCTCTCTGTGCGCAGCTCTGTCCGGGGAGACACAGTGTCTGCTTCTCTCTGTGCGGGGAGACAGTGTCGGCTTCTCTCTGTGCGCAGCTCTGTGCGGGGAGACACAGTGTCTGCTTCTCTCTGTGCGCAGCTCTGTGTGGGGAGACACAGTGTCTGCTTCTCTCTGTGGGAGACAGTGTCTGCTTCTCTCTGTGCGCAGCTCTGTGCGGGGAGACACAGTGTCTGCTTCTCTCTGTGCGCAGCTCTGTGCGGGGAGACACAGTGTCTTCTTCTCTCTGTGCGCAGCTCTGTGCGGGGAGACACAGTGTCTGCTTCTCTCTGTGCGCAGCTCTGTGCGGGGAGACAGTGTCTGCTTCTCTCTGTGCGCAGCTCTGTGCGGGGAGACACAGTGTCTGCTTCTCTCTGTGCGCAGCTCTGTGCGGGGAGAGAGTGTCTGCTTCTCTCTGTGCGCAGCTCTGTGAGGGGAGACACAGTGTCTGCTTCTCTCTGTGCGCAGCTCTGTGCGGGGAGACACAGTGTCTGCTTCTCTCTGTGCGCAGCTCTGTGCGGGGAGACACAGTGTCTGCTTCTCTCTGTGCGCAGCTCTGTGCGGGGAGAGAGTGTCTGCTTCTCTCTGTGCGCAGCTCTGTGCGGGGAGACACAGTGTCTGCTTCTCTGTGTGCGCAGCTCTGTGCAGGGAGACACAGTGTCTGCTTCTCTCTGTGCGCAGCTCTGTGCAGGGAGACACAGTGTCTGCTTCTCTCTGTGTGCAGCTCTGTGCGGGGAGACACAGTGTCTGCTTCTCTCTGTGCGCAGCTCTGTGCGGGGAGACACAGTGTCTGCTTCTCTCTGTGCGCAGCTCTGTGCGGGGAGACACAGTGTCTGCTTCTCTCTGTGCGGGGAGACACAGTGTCTGCTTCTCTCTGTGCGCAGCTCTGTGCGGGGAGAGAGTGTCTGCTTCTCTCTGTGCGCAGCTCTGTGAGGGGAGACACAGTGTCTGCTTCTCTCTGTGCGCAGCTCTGTGCGGGGAGGCACAGTGTCTGCTTCTCTCTGTGCGCAGCTCTCTGCGGGGAGACACAGTGTCTGCTTCTCTCTGTGCGCAGCTCTGTGCGGGGAGACACAGTGTCTGCTTCTCTCTGTGCGCAGCTCTGTGCGGGGAGACACAGTGTCTGCTTCTCTCTGTGCGCAGCTCTGTGCGGGGAGACACAGTGTCTGCTTCTCTCTGTGCGCAGCTCTGTGCGGGGAGACACAGTGTCTGCTTCTCTCTGTGCGCAGCTCTGTGCGGGGAGACAGTGTCTGCTTCTCTCTGTGCGGGGAGACAGTGTCTGCTTCTCTCTGTGCGGGGAGACACAGTGTCTGCTTCTCTGTGCGCAGCTCTGTGCGGGGGGACAGTGTCTTCTTCTCTCTGTGCGCAGCTCTGTCCGGGGAGACACAGTGTCTGCTTCTCTCTGTGCGCAGCTCTGTCCGGGGAGACACAGTGTCTGCTTCTCTCTGTGCGGGGAGACAGTGTCTGCTTCTCTCTGTGCGCAGCTCTGTGCGGGGAGACACAGTGTCTGCTTCTCTGTGTGCGCAGCTCTGTGCGGGGAGACACAGTGTCTGCTTCTCTCTGTGCGCAGCTCTGTGCGGGGAGACAGTGTCTGCTTCTCTCTGTGCGCAGCTCTGTGCGGGGAGACACAGTGTCTGCTTCTCTCTGTGCGCAGCTCTGTGCGGGGAGACACAGTGTCTGCTTCTCTCTGTGCGCAGCTCTGTGCGGGGAGACACAGTGTCTGCTTCTCTCTGTGCGCAGCTCTGTGCGGGGAGACAGTGTCTGCTTCTCTCTGTGCGGGGAGACAGTGTCTGCTTCTCTCTGTGCGCAGCTCTGTGCGGGGAGACACAGTGTCTGCTTCTCTCTGTGCGCAGCTCTGTGCGGGGAGACACAGTGTCTGCTTCTCTCTGTGCGCAGCTCTGTGCGGGGAGACACAGTGTCTGCTTCTCTGTGTGCGCAGCTCTGTGCGGGGAGACACAGTGTCTGCTTCTCTCTGTGCGGGGAGACAGTGTCTGCTTCTCTCTGTGCGCAGCTCTGTGCGGGGAGACACAGTGTCTGCTTCTCTGTGTGCGCAGCTCTGTGCGGGGAGACACAGTGTCTGCTTCTCTCTGTGCGCAGCTCTGTGCGGGGAGACACAGTGTCTGCTTCTCTCTGTGCGCAGCTCTGTGCGGGGAGACACAGTGTCTGCTTCTCTGTGTGCGCAGCTCTGTGCGGGGAGACAGTGTCTGCTTCTCTCTGTGCGCAGCTCTGTGCGGGGAGACAGTGTCTGCTTCTCTCTGTGCGCAGCTCTGTGTGGGGAGACACAGTGTCTGCTTCTCTGTGTGCGCAGCTCTGTGCGGGGAGACACAGTGTCTGCTTCTCTGTGTGCGCAGCTCTGTGCGTGGAGACAGTGTCTGCTTCTCTCTGTGCGCAGCTCTGTGTGGGGAGACACAGTGTCTGCTTCTCTGTGTGCGCAGCTCTCTGCGGGGAGACACAGTGTCTGCTTCTCTCTGTGCGCAGCTCTGTGCGGGGAGAGAGTGTCTGCTTCTCTCTGTGCGCAGCTCTGTGCGGGGAGACACAGTGTCTGCTTCTCTGTGTGCGCAGCTCTGTGCGGGGAGACACAGTGTCTGCTTCTCTCTGTGGGAGACAGTGTCTGCTTCTCTCTGTGCGCAGCTCTGTGCGGGGAGACACAGTGTCTGCTTCTCTCTGTGCGCAGCTCTGTGCGGGGAGACACAGTGTCTGCTTCTCTCTGTGCGCAGCTCTGTGCAGGGAGACACAGTGTCTGCTTCTCTCTGTGCGCAGCTCTGTGCGGGGAGACAGTGTCTGCTTCTCTCTGTGCGCAGCTCTGTGCGGGGAGAGAGTGTCTGCTTCTCTCTGTGCGCAGCTCTGTGCGGGGAGACACAGTGTCTGCTTCTCTGTGTGCGCAGCTCTGTGCGGGGAGACACAGTGTCTGCTTCTCTCTGTGCGCAGCTCTGTGCGGGGAGACACAGTGTCTGCTTCTCTCTGTGCGGGGAGACACAGTGTCTGCTTCTCTCTGTGCGCAGCTCTGTGCGGGGAGACACAGTGTCTGCTTCTCTCTGTGCGCAGCTCTGTGCGGGGAGACACAGTGTCTGCTTCTCTCTGTGCGCAGCTCTGTGCGGGGAGACACAGTGTCTGCTTCTCTCTGTGCGCAGCTCTGTGCGGGGAGACAGTGTCTGCTTCTCTCTGTGCGCAGCTCTGTGCGGGGAGACACTGTGTCTGCTTCTCTCTGTGCGCAGCTCTGTGCGGGGAGACACAGTGTCTGCTTCTCTCTGTGCGCAGCTCTGTGCGGGGAGACACAGTGTCTGCTTCTCTCTGTGCGCAGCTCTGTGCGGGGAGGCACAGTGTCTGCTTCTCTCTGTGCGCAGCTCTGTGCGGGGAGACACAGTGTCTGCTTCTCTCTGTGCGGGGAGACACAGTGTCTGCTTCTCTCTGTGCGCAGCTCTGTGCGGTGAGACAGTGTCTGCTTCTCTCTGTGCGCAGCTCTGTGCGGGGAGACACAGTGTCTGCTTCTCTCTGTGTGCGCAGCTCTGTGCGGGGAGACACAGTGTCTGCTTCTCTCTGTGCGCAGCTCTGTGCGGGGAGACACAGTGTCTGCTTCTCTCTGTGCGCAGCTCTGTGCGGGGAGACACAGTGTCTGCTTCTCTCTGCGCAGCTCTGTGCGGGGAGACAGTGTCTGCTTCTCTCTGTGCGCAGCTCTGTGCAGGGTGACACAGTGTCTGCTTCTCTCTGTGCGCAGCTCTGTGCGGGGAGACACAGTGTCTGCTTCTCTGTGTGCGGGGAGACAGTGTCTGCTTCTCTCTGTGCGCAGCTCTGTGCGGGGAGACACAGTGTCTGCTTCTCTCTGTGCGCAGCTCTGTGCAGGGTGACACAGTGTCTGCTTCTCTCTGTGCGCAGCTCTGTGCGGGGAGGCAGTGTCTGCTTCTCTCTGTGCGGGGAGACACAGTGTCTGCTTCTCTCTGTGCGCAGCTCTGGGCGGGGAGACAGTGTCTGCTTCTCTCTGTGCGCAGCTCTGTGCGGGGAGGCAGTGTTTGCTTCTCTCTGTGCGGGGAGACAGTGTCTGCTTCTCTCTGTGCGAGGAGACAGTGTCTGCTTCTCTCTGTGCGCAGCTCTTACAGGCTGGCTGGCCCGGTAGGATTAATGCTTTAGGGTCCCGCTTTAATCCTTCCAGGCCGCAAAATGTACTGTTTTCGAGACCCACAGACGGGCCGCGTATTTTGGCTTGTTGGTTCGCGGCCCTGAAATCAGTAAGTCTGGACACATCTGCATACTCAAGACAGAATTATTTACAACACTCTGCTTCCCATGCAAAGTTTTCATCTTCTTCCTCTTGCTTGAAACCCCATTGAACAGGTCACTGTGACAAAATGTCTTAACTAATGAGTAATTCCTCATTCTTCTTCCCGCTTGGTGATCATTATCGATTATATTGTAGACGCTCTGCAGAGGTTGCCCATTTACAAGTAATATACCACCTGCTCAGTTAAAGTTGTGACCACCCATGGCTTTTGTATGTTACTGATTGATATACAGTAGCGTGACAAAACATGACGCACTTCATGTTTTGCTTACATCATTGCGTGTGTTTAAGTTGGAATTTTTCCTGTACAGATATCCAATGTGACAAAGATTTGGTCTACAATGAGTGTGTTGACTGTTGCCCGACATCTTGTCATCAAAAGAAACCATGTATTGATAGTGAAATATCGTGTGTGGATGGGTGCTACTGTCCCGAAGGTACTTTTCATTTCTCCATGGTCTTTGTAGTTCTGTTGTTTTTACTATTTTCTTCTGATAACTCATTTGCTTCTCTGTCTTTAGTTGCTAAATATGGTACAATGTATGTGTGTATGTATACATTTATGTATATACAGTAGCGCCATCTATGTACATAGCGCTTCACAGCAGTAATACACGTGACACAATAATATAACACATAATGGGAATAAGCGCTTCAGACATAAAAGTAACATCAGGAAGAGGAGTCCCTGTCCCTAAGAGCTTACAATCTAAGTGGTAAGTAGGAAGAACGTAGAGACAGTAGGAGAGTGTTCTGGTGAGTTATTTTGCAAGGGATCAAGGTTGATGTATGAGGTGTATAGTATTAGCCACGGAGCTACATATATGCTTCATTAAGGAGGTGAGTTTTAAGATGGGTCTTAAAGGTGGATAGAGAGGGTGCTAGTCGGGTATTGAGGGGAAGGGCATTCCAGAGGTGTGGGGCAGTCAGTGAGAGGTGTAGGCAGGAGAGGGCTTTAGATAAAAAAAGGGGTAGAGAGAAGACAGTGAAACTCCATGATTGTCATGTTAGCCCATATAAAGCCATGTAATAAAAAGGCATTTACGTCTTACATTATACTTTAATTCTTTTTTTTTTTACTAATTTAAGGGAAGTTTTTGGAACAATGTTCATTTTTAATCATAAAAAGAGTTCTAAGGCAACACTACCCCATAAGTTCTATTTAGAGCCGCTGTACGCTGACCTATTGATATATATTTACTTTTTACAGGTCTAATTTATGAAAACGATGTATGTGTCAAACCTTCAGAATGTCCTTGTGACTTCCATGGAACGCCCTATCACCCTGGCTCTGTGGTACAAGATGAATGCAACAACTGGTCAGTTCATGTATTTAATTCTTACATCCCTTGTACATGTGATGGGACCTGCACCTGCACATATTAAACAGAAAGCCTTTTCAAAATGATGTTTCTATTCCATTTTTAAGCATTAATATACCACGGACCATTTAAATATGATGCCCAAGAACCCCATTATGTAACAGGCTGAGGGTCTTCCCATGCACAGAACCTCTGCTGTTTATTTAATTGCACTTCAGGAAAGAGTTACATGATGCTGCGTTCAGATAATTACAGGAAAAAGACTTGCCCTTTACGCTACTTTGGTACATGCAACAGAAAGTTTGAGTCTGTCTGTAGGTGCACAGTACTGATGTAGCCAACGTTATTCCAACCAGTGGTGCGCTGCTGCGAGTGAAATAGTGCGATAGCCCCACCCCCTTCGCGGATTGGAAACAATGGCCACTTCTCCTGTTGGCACGTTGTGTATTTCCCTGTGCAGCGGGCCATGGGTTGCAAAAACGTTTGCTACATCTGTATTACAGCAGGATTGTCCAGCTGGGGAGAATAAGCCCCGCATTTACTGAGCAGTGCTATTTCATAAGACATTTGAGTGGGTCGTAGGGCGCCTTCCGGCACCAGAAGGTTTTTTATTAAATAAATAGGGACAAAGTATTTTAGAATCTATTTTATTTTGAAGTGAAACTTGTTTGCTGCCACCTATAGAAAAAATCCTTACCTTGTAACGAGAAACCATACCGTGGGTGACGTCACCCGCCTAGTGCGCACTCATCGCGCATGCACAGAAGAGGAGCTTGCAGGCCCCACCACGCATGCGCAGTACTGCCCTTGTCCACGAAGTACATTGGCGCTCCCCCCTCTTCCAACACGCATGCGCACTAACGGCTGCGGAACCTCTGCGCATGGCCGTGAGCTTCTACGCATGCGCGCCACTGACCGAGGGGGAGGAGAGGAGCGGGGAACACTGGGCAGGGAGAGAGCTGCATCCCCTGAGATCCCGGTGCTGACACACACACAGTCACACACACACACAGTCACACACACACACAGTCACACACGCACACATAGTCACACACACGCAGAGTCTCACATACACACACAGTCAGTCACACATACACAGAGTAACACACACACAGAGTCACACACACACACACACACACACACACAGAGTCACACACACAGAGTCACACACGCGGAATTCACAATTAGTATAAATATACTAGTGTCGCGCATATGCGTTCTAAGTCACACTCCTTTGTGTTTTGTCACTGAAATTGTGTTTTGATTTTTAATTAAAAACATCACCATCACAAATACAATTTGTGTGACAAAAGACAAAGAAGTTTCACTTAAAATGTGCGTGCTCGGCACACACAGCTTTTTTTTGTGTCAAAGACAGAAACAGATAAACTGATTTGCCCAAAGTGACAGGACTGGCACTGGTTCTCAAAACAGTTTCTTCCCCTTCAGATATCACTATCTCTTATCATTTAAAACGTAGTGTTTCTGTTTCAAATCAAACCACAACTCAGAGAAGAGACCGACAAATGAATTTACTACTGGCAATATAAGAAACTTCTATTTATTTCCTGCTATCATTATCTATTTATATTCTGGTGAGATATAAAAATACATTTGTTTCCCCCTATTCCCCCTTCTATTTCTGTTTTTGTTTTATTTCTAGCACATGCACAGGAGGAAAGTGGATTTGCACAGAAGTTATATGCCCGGGTATGTATCTGAAGTCTCATACTGACCGGACATCCTTGGAAACTTCCAGCATCCTTCTTTTGTACATAGACACTGTGCTAATGCCGTCTCATTTGTTTACCAGATACACATAGCTGCAAAGTACAGTAGCAGTATTGCAGTATTGCAGTATTGCAGTATTGTCATCATAGTATTTCAAACCAATCTTTGTTTTTCTTACTCTTATATCAGTGCCCCAGGTTCACAAGTCTCACATTCATCATGAAAATGGAGATTTCTAGAACAAGACTGGACTTGTATTTCTTGACCAGAATGGTGATAATACTGTAGTCAGACATATAACACATTCCCACGTAAAGAAACCAGAATCGGTACAACTAACATCCTCATGGTAACTTTTAATACCATTGAATGAGCATCTTGATCACGATTAAAGAAATGGGATAGGGGTTAATTTAAGAAGCCAGATTAAGCCAACACACATTCAAGCAGAATGTTCCTACACCATACCCACCAATACATACATTACATGGAAACTAATTACAGCGACTCGCCAGCACAGTATAATCCCACATGAGAAGCTGGCAAACCCAGTTATACCAGTGTTTATGGCAATATGAAAAAATATGCATTGTGTTTCAAATAGATAATACTTTCTTTATATGTTTGTTTGCCAGCGGAATGCTCTGTCACTGGCGATGTCCACATTATGACATTTGATGGGCGCAAATACACCTTTCAGGCTTCTTGCCAATATATTTTGGCAAAGAGTCTTGCTTCGGGAATATTTACGGTCACTCTGCAGAATGCACCATGTGGACTGGTAAGATATCGTTTTCATATTAGTAGCGTCAAATAATCTAATGGAAGACGAATGGGAGGAAAATGTTGTGTCAAGTGTAATCTCTTTGTTGCTAAATAGACGGCAATAAAAACAAAGCAAAAGCAAAATGGACACGCATTGTTTGACATTAATGTCAGTTTTACTATTCTGCTCGATCCATCAAATAAAGCTGCAGCTGCATAGCGCAGTGTATAAAACACGGTGATATTTAGCTTTGCGCTTACAGTAACAAGCAGGTGATGTGCCAAAAATTCCCATGTGACCAAACTGGGCAATACTGCAGCAAAATGCAGTACCAAAAGTCTTAAGATATATTCCCGTGGCTTTCAGACGGACTTATTGTGTATTATAAATCTGGAGTTCATGTCTGCACCACAGAAACGTTATATTTTAATTGGAGTTGAAAACGTTATTTTGGTGGCTTTATATTTCATATACAATATACAGATGTGGCCAGGGTAATATATTTCCCTCGGCTGCATTTTGGTGTGATATGTGGCGATATTCTTCGTTGTAACGCAATATCCTACGGTATCAGTAAGTAAAATAAGGTGTACTACCGGTACATCTGTATGTTTGGATATTCGTTTTTTGGTGTGTTTAATTTTTTTAATGGTTGCATTAGAGCAGTGTTTTTGCGGAAGTAGTAAGAATGAAAGATGCACTCCAAAAGCAGGACACAAGTCATCTAATAGTTGTAATATCACAAATGGGTTAAATGTGGATGATTGATGCTTTCACCCACAAAATCTGAGGACTATAAACATGGTGCAATCTTTCATATCGGACTACAAAAACCTATGTACTGAACTTAAAAATGTAATTGTTTTCCTTAAAGAGAATTTAGCATACTTCAAACAAAAATGTGTGTTCTTTGAAAATAATAAGCATGTTTTCTCTTCCATCTGGGATTGTGTGTGTGTGTGTGTGTGTGTGTGTGTGTGTGTGTGTGTGTGTGTGTGTGTGTGTGTGTGTGTGTGTGTGTGTGTGTACGGGTCGTTCAATAAAGTCTCGCCTTTACCCTAAGCTCTTCCTGTCTTTGAGCCAAGAAAGATAAGCTAAGGGGGAGAGGAAGGGCATTATCTGTACAAGCTCTTGTTGAACACGCAGTGACGTCACACGAAGTGGTGGTTAAATAAAGTCAGGTTCCAAACAAGTCTCGACTTACCATGTTTACACTTTAACTTAAACAATATAATAAAATATGTACAGGTGTCTTATTTTTGTAAAAAGACCATGCCCCAGACTTAACGCATCCCACATCTTACTACCCTTCAGAATATGGTGGACTGAACCATGTCAAGTTGTTTGTAAAGATTGTAAATTGGGACATAGGTGAACTAAATCTATTCTGCTATGTGTTTGTCTTACAATCTGGTAAGTAACCCACTCTTCTCTTTTCCCAACTAGCTCCCTGACGGGGAGCGGAAATGCATCATTGTAAATTACTGTCAGACAAACAGTAACTGCCCTTCTTCCGAGTCCTCTGCATAAAGGAAAACTTTTTAAAACATTGTCAATCCAGATTTAGACGTACATTTATTACTATCATTAGTTTACCTCGGGTTAGTCCTATGTGGGACTAATCATTTAAAAGATGCAAAACGTAAAGTAAGCATTTGTTATAGAAAGATAAAAAATGTAAATAAGAATAAATAGAAAAATTAAACTCACGTCAGAGTAATTACACCAAAACTCAAAGGCCACTGAAATAATTAAATGGATTTGCAGAAAGACAATGGAAGGAAAACTAAATATAATGTTGTTTGTTCTGATTTACACAGAAAATACTTTTTCTAAAACAAATAATACATTTATTTAAGAAGCTTTCATAACTTTTACAGGAAAAACAAATTGTGTTTCTGAGGCTCACCCACCTTTATGAGGGCCTCAACCCATCAAAACCTAATGGAAACACGGATTACTTATTTGTGAAGTACAGTACTGTTTGCAGTACCAGTGCTTTGGGTAATATAACCACATTTCACCTTTTAAGGATTTGGTCTTTTATAAATGATCAACTTTTCATCCACTGGTCATAATCTTCTTTTCAGATATGACTCTGCTTTCAACAACTCTTTGAGGTAGCCATTGCTGTTTGGGGTGGCCAAAACAGCAACCACTTTGCTAGTGACCACTGTTGATGTCTATTACCCAAACACTTCCTAGTCTACTATGTGGAAAAGTGGCTTTACTGAAATATACAATAGGTGAACAACATTTATTGCTCCACCCTGGTTTGCTACCCATGCCACTCCAATAGGATCCATGCTGCCTTTGATCTTGTAACCTGTTGGATTTAAGATGTTCACCAACGTATTCACCCTAGTTTGGTGTCGAAGACCGATGTCCTACTTAGCCTTCTTTATATTACAACATGTTGCTTTTCAGAGTGAGAAGGTGATCCAAATCATGAACCTCTTTCTGACCGAACCCAAGTGCTCGGCTGAAATCATTGAACGCTACAGCAATTGTGCCAGGAGCAAAACATCAAATAGGAAAAGTAAAGTAAACTAAAACCCAGGGAGCTCTTTTAGCTGAATCACAAAGGTTCTAGTCATCCTGTTCCTCCGACTTGGTGACACAACTAGTCATCGAGCTATAAGTGGCTTCAGAATTATGTGAAATTTTGCTAAAGCACTTTCTGGAACGCAAATCAGACGAGCGATCAGCACAGCTTAACCTTATCGGGGTTTCAGGTGTCAGCATCAGTGTCTTTGTAGTTTTCTGAGATGAGAAGAGTTTTGAATATAGGAATTTTTTTTTGTCAAGTGCTCAGTAAGAGAGACAGCAGCTAATGTGAAAAACACCTGCTGAAAGTTGCCTGAGGTAATGTTATGAAAGAATCAATTCATGAGAACAGAGAATTATTGTCATCTAGAGTTTCTTCTTTTCACAAGCAATTGACGATAAAAGTGTTTTGTCTATCCCCATACATAGGTTAAGGTAAATAAGGAGTAGACAGCTTTATTCATGTGTATTGATCCTTATGTATTTTGGTCCAAATTAAGAAACAAATGATTATACTGTATGTTTGGAATACAGGACCTCACAGGTGTGCCTATACACTGGCGACACACTTTATTCGAGCTCGGCTAGTCCCACGAATTCGGGTATACCCGGGTGTATTGAGGTTTGTGACTGTTTTCTGCCCGAGTGCATTGGGTTATTTTCCAGGCAGGGATTGAAGCATTTTATTCCAGCTGGCTGCAATACTGCACAGTATATATATATATACTGCATTACAATTCATGAATTTATGCCATCTGGTAGACACGCGAAGCATTGCAGCCTATTAAATCCTAATCATTATCATTTAACAGATCAGCCGCCCGTCAGCCAGGCATGAACCCAGGCTGGGAAGGCAAACGCAACGGGGCTTGTCAGAGGTGAGGAGCGGCGCATTCCAGGTATCTGCCAGGTACATACTGGGTATTTGCTCGAATAAAGTGTGTCGGTGCAGTACCAACTGGACTTTATATTATGAGGTTATTCTAGGTTAGCAACTCTACATTTGTATGAGCAATGGAGACATGAAGACTGAGGTGTGGAGTGAAATCTCACAATGACCTGTTAGTTTGTACATGTGAGAAAAGACTGGTATAATTAAATATCTTGGGGGGGAAAAAAACAAGGTCGAGGAGTGAAATGATAGCCTACAAATGGATTACGGATCATCTATTATGTATCAAGGCAACTACATTTGTAATCAATTTTAAAGCAGCACTCCCCTCTCTCCCTTTTTCTGGGGGATGGGAGGGGACTTAGTTACTTGAACCGGGAGTGCAGTGAACTGATTCGTTTTCCCTGGCCCCTGGGGATCTTCTAGTTCCTGAACTATCACTCATTTTGTCCAAGGGTCAGAATATTTTCTTCTGGACAGCAAATAACTTTGTGGTCATCCTGGGGCGGCCAAAAGAAAGTTGCGACATCATCAGGGATCTACATTGCAACTTTCCATTGGTGACCCATAGGCCATACGTGTTGTTTTGGTGTTTCATACGCAAACACAAGGAAACAGAAATATTCCAGGAACCACCGATGAACTCTGGAGTGTCGCCTGGTTTAGATACAGTAATTACAAATAAATAATTATTTGGAAGGCATTGTTGCTTTTTTGTGTATTCACAATTTATCAATGTTATTAACTTGTTAAAAAAAAAACAAAATGAGGACTATATGTAATTATGTAACGATTATTATTTCAAAATGTGAAATCTCCGTTTTTGGTTTGTTTGTTCAGGATGAACCTGAAATTGTTTCTTGGTTTGTATGACTCTTCCCTCTGATACATGATAATGTACGCACTCCACTTCTTTGTGACCGGATATCACACAAAAGGGAGGGATAAAGAAAAGGAATCCCTGCCACATTTTAGTTTACTAAACAATGAAACCTAATTTGAACAAAAAGCATCAATTACCAATAGGTCATCATTGAAGTGGAGTCAAACAGGCCCAATATAATAATAATAGCATGTTCTTGTATAGCGCTGCTAGTTTTACGTAGCGCTTTACAGAGACATTTTGCAGGCACAGGACCCTGCCCCGTGGAGCTTACAATCTATGTTTTTGGTGCCTGAGGCACAGGGAGATAAAGTGACTTGCCCAAGGTCACAAGGAGCCAAAACCAGGAACTGAACCAGGTTCCCCTGCTTCACACGCAGTGCCAATCAGTGTCGTTACTCACTGAGCCGCTCCTTCTCCACTAATAAGGAAGTAGGCGTATCACGGGAGAATTTACAACGCAGTTGTAAACTGCTAGAACTTTCAGTTTGGCTACAAAGTACAATTACACTATTTGGTACACAGTTAATTAATGTGATCCCTTTGCAATGTATTGATGGCCCCTCTGGGCAATTACAGCAGCAAGGTCTTTCACTGATCCCTCGTTAGGATCTGAACCATGCTATTTTCAGCTCTGCGGACACCCCAGTTCCCAAGCTATTTACACAATGAAGTCACTGGGTGTAAGTCCTCCCTCCAGGGAAACCAAATGACTGCCAAATCTCTGACCAAACAGGCAACATCATCAGGCGCGGCTCCCTTTTAAACAGTCATTAAAATGAGAAAACGGGACGTAAAACCGGTAACTTGTATAGTAAGTATCTCGGGGGGATAAAAAAAAGGTGGCATTACTGATTACAAGTCGCGCTAAAAAAAAGTCAACTATAAGGTTACTTTACGCATGCATAAAACGATTAGCTACTTGCTAAACATACAGTTAATGTATTTTTGTTTTGCAGAACCAAGATGGATCTTGTATCCAGTCAGTAAACCTAATTCTGAATCAGGATCCCAGAAAGCAGGTGACTCTGACTCATTCAGGGGATGTGTTGGTGTATGACCACTACAAAATCAACTTGCCATATACCGATGGTAGGTGATATAAATACATTGTTTTTATGAGTTGGAGGTCGCTGTAATATGTTTCAACTCAAGAGCCCCCTGAAATGATTCTTACCTGATTTTTTTTTTTTAACCATCTCATCTGTTCTTTCAGAGATTTTGCTTGTGCCACACAAGTCTTACAATTCTACTGGAGCACAACACCAATTAGTCCAGTACTTTGTGTATTAATACCCAGTTCTGAAGAGATTGAGTAATAAAACGTATACGTTACACAAATTTGTTTGCAGAATTCTCTTCATGGCGCATGCTGCAGGGACCTAGTAGTCTATCTACAGAATTAGTGTATCGGTCTACTGCAGGGATGGCCAACTCCAGTCCTCAAGGGCCACCAACAGGCCAGGTATTAGGGATATCCCTGCTTCAGCACAGGTGGCTCAATCGGTGCTTAAGACCTGCGCTGAAGCAGGGATATCTAGAAAGCATGACCTGTTGGTGGCCTTTATTTAAAGGAGCAGTCCCACTGCTAGATAATGTTTAACCCAAATTTTTGTTTCCCATGGATGAGAAGCAGGGGTTCCTCAGAGGTAAACCCCATTAATATTGCTTAAAGGTACCCCCTGTTTCCTGAGATTCATAGCTGTAAAGCATACACTGCTACCATCCCCTCCAGGGAAAGCAAAATGGCGGTTTAAATATCCCACATAACCTGGTCCGATAGGAAGCTGTGACATTGTTCGTCATGGATTCCTATTTGTCTGCGTGACGGGAATTTAACAATATGTAAGTAACGGCTGCAGCGCTACTAGCATGTATCTTGGAACCAGGAGTCCCCAGAGCTGAAATTAACATGGTTCAGCTTTACCTTTTAATGTCTAGATTCAAACACTACAGAGCAGCTAGGGCCTGCAAAACCAGAATAATGCATCGAAGATTCCACCAGCACCAGAAGGTTCTTATAAAGCAGTCCACTATTTAACCAGCTGTGTCTTACCCAGGGAAACGTTGATATATATCCTTAGTGGGCTCCATTCATTTTAGTTTCCAGAGCGGTTTTTCTTTTTCTATATAGACATATCCTATGTAATTCTGGGGATTTTTTCATGTGGTTTGTACAGATGTTTTTGAGATCCGGAAACTCTCCTCTGTATTTCTACAAGTAAAGACACAGATTGGGTTGCAGCTACAGTACGACAGAGAAGGGCTGCGACTTTATGTTCAAGTTGATGGCAGATGGAAGGATGATACTATTGGGCTTTGTGGAACCTTCAATGAAAACTTGCAGGATGATTTTCTGTATGTACCGTACACAGCCTACATTTTTTATATTTGAATGCATTTAAATTAAAATGGCAGATTTCGTTTTTAAAGTATCACTGTAAAAAGAGAGTGACCTTACTGTATTTTTTAGCACTTCCACCTCAGTACAGTATAAGCTAAGGGCTCTCATGGAAAGGACTATGAAGCTAAAAGTAACACATTACATGAGTTTATGTGCATGCCACTGCTCAGAATATTTGTTATCGTTAGTATTTCCTGTTACAATATTTAGCTGGTTTGGGCCATATGTTCTAAAGTATGGTTGGAACTCTTTGATGTTCTTATTTTCTATTTCATGCTACTAAAAGGTCTCCAGTCGGAGTGCCTGAGAGTACCCCACAGCTCTTTGGAAATGCTTGGAAGACATCGTCCGCGTGTGCCTCTGAACATTTCCCATCCCCGTTGGACCCATGCGATGTCCATTTACAGGCTGGTAAGACACAAGTGCTAGCTTCATTTGCAGCTGTGTAGGGGAAGCCATTACTGTGGAGTTATGGGCAATGTGCAGAATAGCAGAAATGTATTAAGATCAGAATATATGGTAGAGAGATAGATACTGAAGAGAGACACAGATGTAGCAGATTTCATTGCTTCTGCTGATATTGTGTTACAACACAGAATACAGGCATAATATTCAATGGCACTGAGAAACATCACACCATAGCGCTTCAATGGGAGAAATAACCTTTGCTACATCTGCAGATGGATAGATAGATACAGTAGACTGATTATATGAGGTCATATTGAACATACTGTACATTTACAGTGAGAAACATGTTGATCGACCACTGTAACCACTACATTTTATATTTTAACTAACACTTCTCTATACTACTGAATTTGACGTTTTCAGCTCGAATACGTATGTATACAGAAATTAGTTTATTCTGAATGTATTTATTTATAAAATGTTTTACCAGGAATGTAATACATTCAGAGATCCCTCTCGTTTTCTAGTATGTCCTGGGCACAGAGTTATGATGACAAATACATGGTAACATTAGGTGAACAGGGTTATACATTATACGTATATAAAGACATTGCATGAACAGTTAAAGATAATATATGTTATAGGCGTATGTAACAGTTTCAGACCAGATTTAAATGTGAGACAGCTTTGGTTTTGAAAGAATTTCGACTGGAGGCGGCTTTGAGTCTCTCTGGTAGATGTATGACTTTGTAGTGAATATGGTTTGGGGGAAAAAATTCCCAATGTTGAAAAATTATGATTTTCCTTTTAATCTAGTTAATGGATATCAATTGCCGCACACAAACACTACTCACTTCTGTGTTTTCTTACCAGCCTCTTATGCAACAGAAAGTTGTAGCATCCTTACAAAAGATCTCTTTGCGCCATGCCACCCTTACCTAAGTCCGGTTTCTTACTATGAGCAATGCAGAAGGGACACCTGTAAATGTGGCCAAGCCTGTTTGTGCTCTGCTCTGGCCCATTATACCCATCAGTGCCACCGGTATGGAATAACAATAGATTTCAGATCCAGCTTCTCTGACTGTGGTAAGCACGCTTTACTTTTTGAATGAATCTCAATAGCTGTACTGGTACAATATGAATGATGGTGAGATGGTGCACACCTTACTACAGCAGAACGC
The DNA here is from genome assembly GCF_040206685.1 of Ascaphus truei. Classification (NCBI taxonomy): domain Eukaryota; kingdom Metazoa; phylum Chordata; class Amphibia; order Anura; family Ascaphidae; genus Ascaphus; species Ascaphus truei. The sequence continues at coordinate 51,498,298 of NC_134494.1, read as the reverse complement.
ACTGATATCTGTGTCAGAATGAGATATCATCCAAAGATTGAACAGTCTGGGCCATCAATGGGCATTCACTATTTTTCCAGCAAATAGCAACATGTTATCTTCATAATTTTTTGAGTCACAGTAAAAAGTGTGATAATGGGTGTTCAGAATGTGTGTGGAAACGCCCCAGTAATCTACAAAGAACTACAGTATGTGTGCCAGGTGGTGAATGTGTGTGTGACCACTTTGGATGGTGGATTAGCAAGAAGAAGCGTATGAAATAAGGATGGAAGTGCACCTGCTATATATACTGTAAGTGAATGGAAGTTGGGAATGTTGGTTTACTGTATGCTTGCCATGGTGTCAGCACACATTTCCTGAATAATCTTTGGGCAATTCTCTACAGTTGTACTTATTCTTTAAAATGTATCATAGTAAGGATAGCATTGATTTCAGAATGTTATTGACACACACAATATCATGTGATATTCACTAGAGTTGTAATCTGGGAAAATTACATTGACAAACTCCACATGTAACATACTGTATGCCAAGTTGATGCTAAAAATGGAAGTTTACTTTTATTGATGTTCTACAGAGGTTCAAAGATCCGCAACACAGAATGTTCTGTTTTATTGGTTAATTGTAATACAGTGCTATTTACCATATGTTACTCTATTATAGAAATGTAGTAATACAGTATTGGGTGTGATTTCAGACTATTGATAATGTACTTTGAGAATTTTTTTTCAAATAATGCCTGTAACATTGTTACTGTACTTTGATTTTGGTAGTGATTTCATGTGAAGATACAATGGAATACAGCACTTGTGTATCTACTTGTGGTCAAACCTGCCAAGCCCTTTCTGTGCCAGAGATATGTAATGGTGATTGTGTGGAAGGTTGTGCCTGCCCACAAGGGATGTATTTAAACACAAAGATGGAAAGATGTGTAGAAAGGTAAGCTTAAATATACAAATCAAGCTATTAATGTGTGTATAGGCAACAGATTCCAAATCGCAATAAGCAGGCATTGTTTCGTGGTATGAAATTAAAAAAGGAGGCATACATATATTGTCATATTTGGAGAGTTGTCTGAATACCAGTAGTTTTCTGAACTGCTTTGAATTGAGAGGGTATGTCTCAGGTAACCAAAAACCAAGCTCGCTCTGAGAATGTCATTCCAATTGCTATGTCCATGCCCCATCAACGTCACTTCCACATGACCTCATGTTTTGCTATGGAACAGCAAGAAGCTACTGAGATACTGTAATAGAGATTTATTTGCATTTTTAGCCTTTTTGTAAAGTGTTCAAACAGATCTCTAACTGGACTAATAATCATGGTAGTCACATACAGTACACAATGTGTATTTTGTTTTTCAAAAATACAGGATTCAGCACAATTAAAAGAAAACTGTTAGCAAAACAGAACGTGTGCAGTATTGTCCAAGGACTTAAAGCCTATGGGACTCAGAGAAAAGAATTCCATCACTGCAAAACAGACATCTAGATTTCTAGTGTCAATGAAAAAGCATTGATAAACAACTGAATATAACTATTTCCTTTTGTATAGGAAAGAGTGCCCCTGTTATTTCCAGGGAGTAGATTATCACCCTGGAGAAAATATAATCACATCCCTTGGCAAATGGTAAGAACGTATTCTACAAATGTAACAATAAATATGTGATACATTTCAACTGGATTTTTGCATTTAACCTCAAATGTAAGAAGTCTCCTATTTAAAATATATATGTTTGCGTGCAAACAGATTTAGAATACTGCATTTTAATATTTGTATTTTCAAAGACTTCCATATTTAATGTAACCTCTTACAGTTTTTTTTATGTGTTTTAGCCAATGCAAAGATGGAATAATGAACTGTGAGAGCAATGCTATTGGTAAGGATAAATGCAACACATTAAACGCATTCTGAACATTTAGGGCATCTCTTTGGTACTAGAGAGTCTGGCAAATATTGCAATTGAATGTATTTTTTTATTTTGTATGTCATTTTGAACATAATGCAAGCACAATGATAGCATGCCAACAGATCTGATGTCATTTGTGCTCAAATTAAATGTTAAGTAACTTACCCAAAATCATCCCTGGAACAGAGGTCAAATTATTACCCCAAAAGGAAACATTTCCCCCCCACCATCCACTGATATTATCTACATAAACACAGACCAACGACGTCTCAAACTCACTTTGTAACATGAAAGGTATCACAGACATGGTATTAAAGGAGCAATTCATGCTTTTTTAAAATGATTGTTTTTTTAGCATAGATTTGAAGTAGGGGGTGGCCGGAGCTGAACCCCATTAATTCCTACCCCAGAGACCCCCGGCTTCCCGAGACACGGGCCTCGTATGGGGTGCATGGCAAAGTTTAAAGCACCTGCGTCACGCGGGCCAATTGGAAGCCGAACCTGATGACGTCACGGCTTCCTATTGGCCCGCAGGGTGCTGGAGCAGAGCGGCTACCGGTGCCTCCTACGGAGGTCAGTATCTCCGGAAGCAGGGGTTCCCCGGAGCTGAAATTAACGGGGTTCAGCTCCAGACTCCCCCTGCTTCAATCCTACGTTTAGAAAATAATCGTGAACATTGCCCTCCTGAATTGCCTTTTTAAGGAATATACTGTATGTATAATCACACACACACACACACACACACACACACACACACACACACACACTGTATGCATAATCACAACAAATTGTAAGAATCAGAAGGGAATAATATAACCCGAGATGCACAATCACTAGTGTGTGAAAAAAGCAAACAAAAAACTATACACACACACACACACACACACACATTGTGACGCCCACACCACGTTGAGTCTCTTTTGTCCCAATTTAAGGCCGGAAACACTGTATTTTCTAAGCATGGGTTTATTCACAGGAATTAAATCAAACAACGGGCCCACTGTGAATATATATATATATATATATATAGTGAATATATCATATATGTCATGGGAGAAAAGACACTGACAGGCATTGAGAGTTTGAAGCAGGGGAGCCTGGTTCAATTCCCGGTGTTGGCTCCTTGTGACCTTGGGCAAGTCACTTTATCTCCCTGTGCATCAGGCACCAAAAACATAGATTGTAAGCTCCTCGGGGCAGGGCCTGCAAAATGTCTCACTACGTAAAACTACCAGCGCTATACAAGAACAAACAATTATTATTATGTGTCTGCAGATGATTGCTTTGTCCCATCTTTTTTTTCTTTAGTACATGATTGTCCTGCTGGTCAGATTTATTATAATTGTAGCAATCCAGAAGCGGATGTAGCGCTGAGCCGAGAGCGAACCTGTGAGAATCAGCTTCTGAATATTACAACGTCAGCCCATCTTCCCTGTTTTTCAGACTGCGTTTGCCCTAAAGGGTAGGTAAATATTTATTTCTATATATAAAAAAAAAAATATATATATATATATATATATATATATATATATATATATATATTTCTCGTTGCTCAATAGAATAAAAGGGTTACTATTTCTGTGATGACATTTCCATTATGATATGATAAAGAACGAGACTCAAAACTGGATCAGCCCGTCCCGTCTACATGGGTCCAATAAGCATCCCTGTGTTGGGCTGCTCTCTATCATGTGTGGGAACACAAGCAGTGATATTATCAACTATCTTCCCTTTTGGATCACCGGGATGGTCAATCCTGTTTTAAAGAATTAGGCCCATATTGGCCAATGTCTTCATTGCCACCTCTGGTAGCAGCTACGTGGTGAGGCAGTGGATGTCCTCTGGTAGCAGCTACGTGGTGAGGCAGTGGATGTCCTCTGGTAGCAGCTACATGGTGAGGCAGTGGATGTCCTCTGGTAGCAGCTACATGGTGAGGCAGTGGATGTCCTCTGGTAGCAGCTACGTGGTGAGGCAGTGGATGTCCTCTGGTAGCAGCTACGTGGTGAGGCAGTGGATGTCCTCTGGTAGCAGCTACGTGGTGAGGCAGTGGATGTCCTCTGGTAGCAGCTACGTGGTGAGGCAGTGGATGTCCTCTGGTAGCAGCTACGTGGTGAGGCAGTGGATGTCCTCTGGTAGCAGCTACGTGGTGAGGCAGTGGATGTCCTCTGGTAGCAGCTACGTGGTGAGGCAGTGGATGTCCTCTGGTAGCAGCTACGTGGTGAGGCAGTGGATGTCCTCTGGTAGCAGCTACGTGGTGAGGCAGTGGATGTATACATGAAATGATGGGGACCAGAGAAAGGCAATTAAACAGCTTTTTAGTAATATGTAGGTTTATATATCTGCGGGAACACAGAGAAATGAAATAAAAATATGAAAGATGAACAAGAAACTCTATATCATGGTTATGAAATGACTAGGGCTGGTTTTGATACTGGCTGTTAGTAGGGTTGCCTGGTGTCCAGTATTGAACCAGACGGTCCTGTATTTGGACACTCTGTCCAGTAAGATATTAGAGGTAATTCTGGACATGTCTGTGTGCGGTATTATCTCTCTGTACATAGTGACCTGCGTGGAGGGTCGCTGTGTTTCTCTGAGCTGGGCTGTTGCTAGGGGGCTGGGCTGCTGGGTAATGCAGCCAATCAGGAGGAAGTGTCATGAGCCTGTGGGTGCGACCAAGGAGAGGAGGAAACAGCATATAGCGTTGAGAGGTAGGTGTGTGTGTGTGTGTGTGTGTGTGTGTGCCGAGCGCGTTGCACCTTTTACTACGGTGTCCAGTACTTTTGGAGTAGTCACCTGGCCACTCTAGCTGCTAGTGTTTGTCATAAATCAGGACAGAATGTCTGTGGCATCCAAAAGGCTGTGCCTGCTAATTATATTGTGTTTCCATTACTTAGAGTGTATTATTCACTTTATTATCAGACACAGATAGAGGATGGTACGGTACCGTGTTAGGCCACAGTGCGAAAACGGAAATGTAAATGGGTCAGAAATTACGATGGACATCTCACACCTGAATAATAATAATAATAATAATAATAATAATAATAATACCTTTCCCATTTACATTTCCTTTTTTGCAATGCTATGTCACATTGTTTAACACACTATTTTACATCTGTATATCCAGCCTTACTAGCACTGTATGTGAGCCTTGTATAAATGACATGCCATTTCAGCTTATATTCTACAAATCTGCCCGAAGAAGCCTTTGTAGTTCCAAAAGCTTGCACTCCTTTTAACCATTAGCGCAGGGGAGAGCAATCTTTTTTCCCTGCACCTCCCTGCCGGCTGTTCCTCTCTCTGCGCGCCCCCTCGCCTCTTACTTTGCCTCCGGCGTCATGACATCACGTTGCCATGGCGACGCGTCTACAGAAGCAAGGTAAATAAGGTTTACAGAGGCCTTCGCCGCTTCCACTGGCATCCTCTGTAAGCCCCGCGCCCCCCAGTTAGCGCACCGCTGTACTAGTGAATAGTTTTACGTCCACATTACGGGCTCTGTTTATTATAGATATACATGTGTCATTCTTTGCTTAGGGTTTCTGGTGCCTCTATCACTACAGAAATTCATATTAAAAGCAGCATTTTTGTGTCACGTCCTAAAATGGAAAATGTTGCCACTGTATATGAAGCACTGCTAGGCCGGGCTACACATAGTGTTTTACTGTTGAAAGCTTTGTCTACTTACACAACAGGCCAGAAAATAGTACATAGTTGATTCACATCCAAACCTCAGTTACCTGCTGTATGAATATGTCCTTCCCAAGGCACAAGGACCTGGCACACGGTCTCTTAAAAGGTTCTATTATGTCACATACCAGAGTCTTTCTCCCTCCGCCTTTCTCTTATTTAGGGCTACGAAGAAACTTAAACTAAAGAAATTTAACATGAACCTTCTCTACTGATACAACATTTAAGGTAGATATTGTTACGTATACTTACAGTAGCATTGCAATATTTTTTATAGCCCAATAATACATGAGATCCTACTTTGACACATTTGCAAATTACTGAAAACAAAATGCAATTTGATTGCACCTACTGTAGTGATTATTTGATATTCTCAACTGAAACAGATTTTATTTGGAAACGGAGAATGAAGAAAATACCAAAAAGCATTAAGGTTGTAATTCATCCAGGATTATTCGCTTTTTTCCCCTTCTTTCTCAACCCAACATTTCTCCTCGGCCTGTTTTGCAATAAACAGGTGGCAGGCCAGATCAAATGACTGGTAAGAAGCTTAAACGGATTCCTGAAAAATCATCACTTTTTAATTTACCACTAGATATAATAAAGGTTTAATATGGGCTTATAAATGCTTCTAAAACAGAGCAATTTTGTTTAACAATGCCCTAGGAACCCAGAATAGACTCAGCATTGTGTGAACAATTCTGTATGGCTGTGAGTTTTATTTGTGATCTTGTCATCGGGTTATGCTCCAGGGATGAGACGATGGGAAAGGGAGAATTGAACTTTCACTGCCGTTATTCTTTAGCTGTACTCGAGCAACACTTTTAGAAAACTCTCCTTGCACCCATCAGACAGGGGTGTGCTCCCCCTGGCATTATTACTTTTCATTTTTAAAGCGGAACAGGTTTCCAATTAATTTTAGCATATTTTGCTACAGAAAGTAAGTGCGCATGTATGTACGGTATGATCTTTGTTCCGCCAGTTAGTACGATCTTGGTAATTTCTTGGCACCAAGGCGGGTTATTCATTAAACTGCTATAGCGCAGACCGGGGCATTATCTCACGGAAACCCTTATTGACGCTTTATTAGCCGGCAGCTTTAAACAGAAAACAGCGTCATATCTGCAAACAAAGTTAGAGCAGAAAAGAACAACCTGATCTAACCCCATGTAGGGGACTGACTGACATTCAGCAGTCCCTGTCTGAGGGCTGGAAGGCTTGGCCTCTTACCAACCTTTGGCACAAGTCCAAAGAGAGGTACCTGTAGGCAGGGTGCTCTCCATGTCAGGTTTGTGGTGGCGTCTATGGGGGTGCTCTCTCTGGTGGGTTCCAGGGGCCTGGGACAGAGTCTCTCTGTGCTTGAGATTCCCTGCAGTCTGTGCAGCAGTCTTTTAAGCAAGCTTGATGAGCCAGGTGGAGACTGATCAATTAACTACTGCTGAAATTAACCAGCTCCCTGCTGGACTCATCAGGAAAGAAAAGCTTTATTTTGGAAACCTTTTAGACAGGGAAAAGGCCCTGTCACAATATAACTGCCAACAGTACTATATTTTAACTGAGCTAGGGGCCTGGGCAGTCAAGTACAATTATGGAATTAAGGCCGTGATTATACCTAAAAACGCTGGCGGTGTCGCTTAGTGCAAGGCCGAAAAGCAAAATACAAAAACCCCCAATGAAAGTAAACATACCTGCACCAGCGTGCGCGCCGCCTGGAGCTGCAGGGCTGCAGTCTCCTGAAGAGATTTCCAAAGTGGTTTCTGGCAGGCGACGGCCGCGTCACGTGAGCGGTTCATCCAGTGAGCGCGAATCGCTCGCGGCCACGCCTCCTTGTCTCCTCTCCTGTCTCCTTCACTGCTGAGGCTCCTTGATCAAGATGCTGCTCGGCGGCAGCGTGAGGGTGACGTCACCGGATCGCGCTGCTGCTCAGCGGCATGTGGTATAATCGTAGCCTAAGACTAATTTAGCGTTAGTTACCGGTATACAAGTATTTTCTTTCCGGCAGGCTCTAGGTTTATCTGTCACCCAATGGACATTACATACCTTGGTTCATATTACGATAATATACACATATAGATTGTTCAAAAGAAAAACCTGTCCTGCGCTTCAGCCACACAGCTAATGCACCAAAGGTGTCAATCCGTCATTGTGCTGGGCATGAGGGAGCATATAAGTGACCCTAGAGTGACCGGAGTGTATGGAGAGGTAAATAAAGTTGAAAAACTCTTACCTTTAGTCTCCACTCCGGTCTAGGTCTTTGCTCTCTTCTCTCCTCCAGTGCTCCTCCCCTCTTCCCCTCCCCATTCCTTCCCCAACCCCACCCAATTCATTTTCCTATACCCTTAAGATGATCCTAATAGCAGTTTAAATTGATTGTGTACCTTTTGAATGTTTGGGTGACATACATTAAGTTATGTTTCTCCCACACTTAGGGATCAGAGACTGCTGGTTTTAAGAAAGGATCAGTAGGATTAGGAGGTTGTTCTTTGTAATGTTGCAAGCATCCTTTTAAAGTACCTTCATGTCCTAAGATTAGCCTTCACTTTGAGTAATTTGTAGTCAGTATATATTTATCTTGTATACATACAGGCTAATTTCTGAATGAGATTAGTATACTCATTCATAGCATTGTGCTATATGCATTTTGTCCATGAAGGGGTTAATCATTATTGCTACCCGTTTTCGCGGGCTTTTTTATTATAAATGTTCAGGCAGCACCACGTCTCCTCACTCCAAGACGAAGCCCTACTCCTAAGGGTGATAGGAGATAGTGGTGTAGCCCCAGTATGATTTTGTGCCAATAAAGTTTTTTGTACCATCCGGGACCTTGTGGAGTTCTGTCATGCGCAGTGGCGCCTTTCCACACACTATCTACATATAGATTGTTGTCTGGATTAAATAAATATTAGATGAACTGAAACCAGCAGCCTCTTTATGAATGAAAGAACCAATGTGTATTTTATATACTTGTAGCTTTTCCAGAAGCTTATTTAAGCTTTCTGTGGCGACTCCAGTATATTCTATCCATGCTGTTGCAGTGTGCAGAGATCTGCATAACTTCTCTGTCACTTCCACTGGTTTCACAATTCAAGATGTGTTTATTAATTTTGCCAATTAAAGCCCGATTTGTGTAACCACAAAAGCACAAGAACAGATGACGCATATTTTGCAATACGTGCTGTTTTTGTTAGGAATTAATGATGTGTGAACATCTTCTAATTTGCTTTGCAAATTTTTTTCGCGTTTTCAGTTACATTTATGTGAAGTTTTCTTGAAAATTCGCATTTCTCAGAATGTTGTAAATGTTGTTCGAATTTAGCAAATATGGCAGCGTATTAAACAAGACATACAGCACATTTTTGCTACTGTTTTCTGAAGAATTTTGCTTGATCCATTTTTGCTTTGCAGTAAAAAAATATTACTTTGGACCACTTTTTGTATCTTGTTTGAGTGCGGGGTAGACCCCTTTTGCTTTACTTTGTGGGAATTGATGGGGCTTCCCCTGTCTCCCCAGCGCCCTTTTTGTATTTTCTAAGACATTCGCATTTTATACATAGGTGGTGCTACCTGTCGACTTTATGGTATAATAAAGTGTTTGCTCATGTAAAATAAAGGCAATTTGTACAATAATCAGTTGTAACTATTATTATTGTTATTATAGATCTGTTTAGTGACACTGCACCTTTGTAACATATCATACATAAAATTACAATTATATATTTATTCATTTTCAAAATGTAAGCATGAGCAATGTTACCGTTTGTGTGTTATCCCAATATGTGTCTTGTTTCTGCAAGTATATTTGTGGGCAGGATCTTGGCATATCTATAAGTCCTTTCTGCACATTCTAATACAGGAGACTCCTTGACAAGCTATCTTAGAGTGTGAAGCAAAACGGCTATTTGATCTGTACCCAAAAAGCTTCTGCTATTATTAACTGATACACAACAAAGCAGATCCCCGGTGCAAAATGATACTGTATTACCAGTCCCAAGTGCATGAAATAGTCCATAGCCAAACACGGAAAAACGGGTCCTGATACATTATCTCCTTTCACAGGTGATTCTCCTATGATGTAAAACAGAGAAAACAGACAATCACTGTCAGCAGAAAGAAACTCCCATACGGTTTAGAAATGCCTACTTACAGCAGCGGTGCGCAAACTGGGGGGCGCAAGATTGTTCAGGGGGAGTGGCGGTTGCAGAGGCCCTGTGCTCTTCGCCCAAGGCATTTAAAATAATGCCGGGGGATCACGTGAGGCCTCTGCAACTTCACTTACCTTCTCTTCAGTGACACGTTGCCATGGCAACGCGACGTAAAATTACGCCGATGAGTCATGTGACGTCACGTTGACATGGCAACGTGATGTCACGTGACCCCGCAGTGTCATTTTACGCCAGAGAGGAGTTAAGGGAGGGGGGCGCGAGCAGGAAGGGGGGCGCACGCTGGAAAAATTGCGCAGCGCTGACTTGCAGCTGCACAGTGGTTAATTGCAGTTGATATAATCTGCGCTTTAACCTCCGGTCATCTGGCTGAATCCACGAATCCCACGTAGTTCTCAGCAACGATCCTCAATGTAGTCCCGCACACCAGTCACCAGCGAGTATTACCCCAAAATAATGAAATAAACATAGCGTGGTGCAGTGGGAACAACTTTAATAAAAACGCAAGACCAATTTAACACAATGTGCCACATCTTGTTGCATAATAACAGTTGCCGTCCGCAGCTTGAGTTACTGGAGCTTGACTTTGGCAGCAGGGGTTGGCGTCTCTCTCTTCTCCTCGCGGCCGCGACTACTTCAAACTCCTCCCCTTATGATGTCACCACCTCGTCAGAGACTCCTCCTCAATGCCTGCACCCTAAGCGTTTCGTGACTTAGAGTGTCACTTCCCCAGGGGATTGTGTTGTTCTGCCATTAACTGGCACACAAGGGTGAAATCTAGTGAACCGCTGAGTTTGGTCGAGTTAAATTCTTGCCTCAAACATACAATTAAGTTTAAAGTGTTGCAGGTATCGCAATATTTTATAAAATCAGTCATTCACCTGCATCTTAATCATATTTATTGCCCAAGAATAATATCTTCCATTTCTTTTCTCCTAAACTAACCCATTTGTTTCAGCCCAACTCTAAAGTTCATGTATAGGGTTTATTCTTTTATATGATTTTTTTCCCCATTTCATCAGCACTTAAACTATTGTTTTTTTTTTTTTTTTTTTATAACTTTCATTTTATTAGGTGAAGCAATACAGACATGTTAACACAATCCATTAGCTATTGTTTTTTAAGATATTTACCAACCCCGTCTTTCCTCGACTCTAGGACTTCTTGAAGTCACAGACCAAATGTAATTCATGAATACAGAAAGGATGGGGGAGCACAGTTGTGGGAAACAGGCAGTGTAATGGGTCTAGTAATATAAAAATAGAGCGGTTATACCCTGAGCCAACGTAATAGCTCAGGTGGCAGATGACCAATTGAAAGGGCGAATATACATAGATGTGTATATGTGGGTGAGAAGGTAAAAAATTGTAATATATAACTTACACGGCCTTGTGTAAGCTCAGTCTCATCAAGGTTTCTTTGGGGATCCCGTGCTCTTGCAATAATCCTTTTTCTCTCCGCGATGTGAGTTCTTCTTCTTGTTGTATGTCCTTATTGCTTCGTAGTTCAGTGTTTCCACTCCAGGAGGATTTCCTCTCATATAAACAAAAGAGAGGATATGGTTAAGGCATATGTATATAGAGGCGTCAATGTGGGGGAGGATAGGGTATTGATGAACCACTAAAATGAAATTGTATGATCTAACACTCACACGGGCCAATGTGAGTGTGGTCCTATCTTGGTGTCTTGTTCCTGCCCTTTTAGGGATATTACCCAATTGGTAGCAGGTGGTGATGAAGGAGTGGGGACAATGATAAAAGATATAATATCACAATACTCACACGGGCCAGTGTGAGTACACACTCCTAGCGGTTTCTTTATACTTCTATTCCTGGTGTGACTGACGCTGAAGATGGCTTGTAACATAAACAAATGACACTAGGGTCTGGAGGCTAAAAACTAATTTTAATAAGAACAAGAAAATATAACAAAATAAAACAGAAACCAAAGGCTTCTGTGGGGAAATAAAAGCAAAGGGGGGCAGTGCGGTGTATAGTGGTAGGGGATCTCGCCTTCCGCGTCCGGATGGGGAGCTACAACTGCACCTCTGCCTCCTCTGTGGTGTGCTGTGAAGTGTCCCAGAAGAAAAAAAGAGCAACGCGTTTCGTCCGGAACTGGACTTCCTCAGGCTCTGTAGACAGAGCCTGAGGAAGTCCAGTTCCGGACGAAACGCGTTGCTCTTTTTTTCTTCTGGGACACTTCACAGCACACCACAGAGGAGGCAGAGGTGCAGTTGTAGCTCCCCATCCGGACGCGGAAGGCGAGATCCCCTACCACTATACACCGCACTGCCCCCCTTTGCTTTTATTTCCCGACAGAAGCCTTTGGTTTCTGTTTTATTTTGTTTTATTTTCTTGTTCTTATTAAAATTAGTTTTTAGCCTCCAGACCCTAGTGTCATTTGTTTATGTTACAAGCCATCTTCAGCGTCAGTCACACCAGGAATAGAAGTATAAAGAAACCGCTAGAAGTGTGTACTCACACTGGCCCGTGTGAGTATTGTGATATTATATCTTTTATCATTGTCCCCACTCCTTCATCACCACCTGCTACCAATTGGGTAATATCCCTAAAAGGGCAGGAACAAGACACCAAGATAGGACCACACTCACATTGGCCCGTGTGAGTGTTAGATCATACAATTTCATTTTAGTGGTTCATCAATACCCTATCCTCCCCCACATTGACGCCTCTATATACATATGCCTTAACCATATCCTCTCTTTTGTTTATATGAGAGGAAATCCTCCTGGAGTGGAAACACTGAACTACGAAGCAATAAGGACATACAACAAGAAGAAGAACTCACATCGCGGAGAGAAAAAGGATTATTGCAAGAGCACGGGATCCCCAAAGAAACCTTGATGAGACTGAGCTTACACAAGGCCGTGTAAGTTATATATTACAATTTTTTACCTTCTCACCCACATATACACATCTATGTATATTCGCCCTTTCAATTGGTCATCTGCCACCTGAGCTATTACGTTGGCTCAGGGTATAACCGCTCTATTTTTATATTACTAGACCCATTACACTGCCTGTTTCCCACAACTGTGCTCCCCCATCCTTTCTGTATTCATTGCTTACAAGGGTCCTGGATAGATCCTGCTGGGGTTCCGAGTCACAGGAGGACATCACTTGAAAATCACACTCAGGCAGTATCATACTCCGCTTTTTTATATTTCAGCTTATCTGACCTAGCTCTACAGAGATAGCGCCCGGGTACCTCCTCTAACAAATGTAATTCATGGCAGCAATATGTTTAATAAGATAAAGCTAAGTAATTCATTACATTTTGCTTCAATCAGACAAGTATAGGCATTTTAAAATAATTTCTAAAAGTCTGGACATATTCCATTGTTTTAGTTTACAACAGTGATTCTGAACTGGATGGCTGAATGTCAAACTTGTCTCCTCACCCTCAGTTATTTAAGTGAAATTAGCAGTATCTGTGACATCTTCTTTACAAACTGCAAATTAAAATATCACTAGTGAGCATACAGTATTCACAGGGTTTTCAACCCTGCTTTTCACCATTATCTCCTAACAGACAGTGCTTCCAGTGCAGCCGGGGATTCTGGGTAATGACATACAAATGAGCACACCTTTTGCTTCAATTCCATTTTGACATGGGCCCTATGTGATTATGAGTGCTGCATTAGACAGCTTTTCAACACAGCCTGGGTTAAAATGCATAGCCAGCTAACCTACCCACAGACAACTGTTTCAAACTTTTGGGTCTCATCAGTGCGAGGCTGGTTATATTGGTTATATTGGCTTTGCCATTTGAAGCTGGAATAGGTTTCACTGCACCTTAAATAAGTTATGGTGGGTAAAAAAAAGTGACACAAACCCCCCACCATATAGTGTAGAGCAAATAAAAATATCACTTGTGACAACATTCACACGTCTCAGACAGGTCTGCGGCCCTGCTTTTCACCATTATCTCTTAACGTATAGTGCTTCCACTGCAGCAAGGGATTCTGGGAAATATATACTGTAGTCACTCTACTTTCGTCTGTCTTTACTATAACACCTGTCACCCAAAGGGATGTTAAGAGCATTCCAGCTGCGAGGTTCAAGTTACAGTACCCATCCTCGATGTACCCTGCAACTGTTAACGATTCCTTCTTGTGCTGTAACTCCACTTTCCCTTTGCCTCGGTACCTATTGCACCGGTATACGGTCTGTTCTGTAATACACTTTCCCTTTGCCTCGGTACCTATTGCACCGGTATACGGTCTGTTCTGTAATACACTTTCCCTTTGCCTCGTTACCTATTGCACCGGTATACGGTCTGTTCTGTAATACACTTTCCCTTTGCCTCGTTACCTATTGCACCGGTATACAGTCTGTTCTGTAATACACTTTCCCTTTGCCTCGGTACCTATTGCACCGGTATATGGTCTGTTCTGTAATACACTTTCCCTTTGCCTCGTTACCTATTGCACCGGTATACGGTCTGTTCTGTAATACACTTTCCCTTTGCCTCGGTACCTATTGCACCGGTATACGGTCTGTTCTGTAATACACTTTCCCTTTGCCTCGTTACCTATTGCACCGGTATACGGTCTGTTCTGTAATACACTTTCCCTTTGCCTCGGTACCTATTGCACCGGTATACGGTCTGTTCTGTAATACACTTTCCCTTTGCCTCATTACCTATTGCACCGGTATACGGTCTGTTCTGTAATACACTTTCCCTTTGCCTCGTTACCTATTGCACCGGTATACAGTCTGTTCTGTAATACACTTTCCCTTTGCCTCGTTACCTATTGCACCGGTATACAGTCTGTTCTGTAATACACTTTCCCTTTGCCTCGGTACCTATTGCACCGGTATACAGTCTGTTCTGTAATACACTTTCCCTTTGCCTCGTTACCTATTGCACCGGTATACGGTCTGTTCTGTAAAACACTTTCCCTTTGCCTCGTTACCTATTGCACCGGTATACGGTCTGTTCTGTAATACACTTTCCCTTTGCCTCGTTACCTATTGCACCGGTATATGGTCTGTTCTGTAATACACTTTCCCTTTGCCTCGGTACCTATTGCACCGGTATACAGTCTGTTCTGTAATACTCTGTCATTTTATTCTATGTTCATTTCATTGACGTTATAATGAATGATGAATGGTTTAGGTAGATTAGATGGATGGAGAGAAGAAAGAGAGATATCCTGTCACAGGACAGGAAAAAGACCCCCAAATTGCATGCACTCTCACTCTGTAAACAGTAATGGCTGAGTCACATGACTAAAAATTCTAGTTAGTATAGGAGGACGACATTGTAGCCAAAATTGGTTACCTAGAAAGTAATCAGATGACCCCCTGGGAGTGTTTTGATAATATGAATGTACATTAAAAACATACATTTTGTTCATTAATCACTAAAAAATATGTGTAATATCAGGTGATGAAAAGTGTCTATTAAAAAGAAAACGTAAGCACACAGTGCTAATGAGACAGGGTGCACATACAATAATCTGTGTAGCTACGCAGGTGACTATGGTGAAGCTTTTATCTTATATTCCCTGGATCTATAAAGCAGCATACTGTATGCTGACAGGGTGGACAGCCAAACAATGGCTGATCTGCTAAATCAGTGGCTGTAGGGAATAATGGCATCAAAATAATATATTGCCAGACATGAATACAGCACTATCCGTGGACAGCTGGCACACAAAAATAAGCGTAAAATATATAACAGTGTCTGTGTAAATGTTCCTATGTTCAGACTGTATATGCTGGCAACATATATAGAAATGGATCCCCCAGTGATGGGACCCTTGGAACCTCTGACCCTACATACATAACCCTAAAATACCGGGTGGGGGAGAGGGTCGGGAAAAAAGAAACAATGGGAGTAAATACCTAAGCTAAGGCTAATCTTACCCTTGGTTCGACACTGGGATCGAGAGAACACCTGCTGCAGTCTTCAGAGTGTGTCTTGTGCATAGGCTGCCTGGTTACTGGTCTCCGCGGAGTGGTGTTGATCGCATAATGTGTGATGTCATTTGTGTCGCCCACCCTCGATGCACGTTTCGCTTTTTCGAAAAAGGACTTTAATTTGTACAACTTGGAGGCGAGAAAGGGGAGGGGGGATAAGACTTTACCTTTCAAATATAGGAAGGGTTTCAACTAGGTGCCAGGGGAGAAGCATATTTAGAGTGAAGTGCCAGAGGAAGCGGTCATGCTCTAAAGCTTGAAGGTGGCAGGGAAATGTGAGTGTGGACTCATGGAATTGCCTCCCAACAGAGGTGGTACAGGCTAATAGAATAAGGGAATACAACCGTGCTTGGTAAGGCTACCCTAAAGACGGCCAAGGATCAAATGCAGGTTAGGAAATGGGCAGCCATGGTGGGCGAGGTGGTTCCTCTCTGCTGTCACATCCTAGGTTTCATTGTCTCCTACACCTGTTGTATTGTGCTGTGGGATATGCGGGTGCCTTATAATATAAGTGGTAAAAGCAATGATAATGGGAATGGAAGTGTTGCCTTGTGCTATAAAAATACAATGGAAAAGGTGACAAATAATTAGCACACTTGTTTTCAGAAGCCAGCGACTTTTGTTCTAAATCC
Organism: Ascaphus truei; assembly: GCF_040206685.1. NCBI lineage: Eukaryota > Metazoa > Chordata > Amphibia > Anura > Ascaphidae > Ascaphus > Ascaphus truei. Next base: position 51,481,962 of record NC_134494.1, on the reverse strand, counting down.
GTTTGGTCCATGAAACCCATCTCGTGACTTGGCTTTTCAAAAAAGAAAGCTGTTATCACTTGTTTTATACCGTGTAATATTACAGAGATGAAACTTGCATCTGGTCCCAACCTGTCAGTGGGATTAAATGCCTTTGATAGGGGCCTATTCAGCTGGCGGCTGAGGCCAGTGCACATGTGCACATTGAGTATTGAGTCTTGTGGTTTCCTTTCAGAACGAGACAAACAATGAATCACAGTTTTGGCAACAAAAAAAAATAATTTTCACTTAAGGAGAGAGATACTATGAAAGAAACCCCATTTTAATGAGGCAATTAATTATTATTAATTTTTTAACATAGGAATGAAGCAGGGGGTCTCCGGAGCTGAGATTAATGGGGTTCAGCTCCTGGGATCCCCTGCTTCCTGAGATACTTACCTCCGCAGGGGGTTCTAGACTTAGTATAAATAGGGTTATAGCTTTAACAATCAATAACTCCCACACTGCCATTGATTGATCTGTTTTTGTGCCATATGCAAGACACTTGTCAATGACGTGCCTTGTTATGCATTTTTAGCCTCGTCAAACATGGAGATGAATGCTTTGCACCGGATGCATGCCCATGCTCATGGAAGGCCAAGGAATATTTTCCCGGTGACATTGTTAATTCGTCATGCCACACCTGGTGAGTTCTCTCTTTTTTGTACCTGCTGAATAGTACATAATGTTTACCAAGCCATAAAACACCTGCCTTACAGCAGAAGGCTGTTTAGCAAATTTGGGCCAATACCTCATGGCTGGCACCTCTATTTTTGTCTTGCTAATAAATTCCATACGACTTTCATGTGTAGCCGTTCACTATTTACACCTGCCTCCGCCCCCCACACACCTGCAGTTCTTAGCATGTCTTTTTAGCATGTTACATTAAAGCAGACAAGTGCCCTTGATGGTACAGTCTGTTATGTTGAAGATCAATGCCATTTTTGTAAAGGCAAATAAAAAAATAAAAATTATCTAACTACGTGTGGCTAGTGGTTCAAAGCGACATTCAAAGAGACGCTGTGCACTTTATGTTGTATAAAAATAAAAATGAATTCCATTGTTGACCAAGGTTTGTTTAAAAAAAAGTACAATATTAAGATATTGTATTAAACTGTGAGTCAATGCTCCTTCGTGCACATCAGAAATGTGTGAACTGTTATAATCTTGTTACATGCACATACAGTATCTGATGTTATCAATGAAATATCATTCGCTTGATCCAAGATTGTACAGATGCAGGTTTCTGTGAGTCTGGCTGTGTCATCACTAAGTTCTGGGGTGAGATAGTCTGCAGCAGTGCTACACTGTATATCCTCAATGTGGAAAATCTGTCAACTCAATCCCATTAAACATCATTTTTTTTTATATTGTTCCATTCCCAGCAGAATTAGGGTACATACTATAGAAGACGTAACACACCATGGACTAAAAGTTATAGACATGCAGAAATATGGATTGTAATGAATTTGCAGTTGTAACCATATCTTTAAAAATATATATATATATATGTATTTTAGTGTTTGCCATCATGGGTCATTCCAATGTACCTTCCATCCCTGTCCATCCATGTGCACTGTTTATGGGGATCGTCATTACAGAACATTTGATGGTTTGGCTTTTGATTTTGTGGGAGCATGTAAAGTACATCTGATAAAGGTGAGAAATTACAAGTATCATAGCACATTAATAGTGAAATTACAAATGGTTTGGAGGGGAAAGTATGCCTTTCTGCAGATGACCGAAAGATCTGCAATAGGGTTGACACTCCAGGGGGAGTGGAGGGGTAAACAAAACTATGAAGGATTTAGGTATATTGGAGGAATGGTCAAGATTGTGGCGAATACAATTTAATGCCAAAAAAGTGCAAAATAATGCACTTGGGTTACAACAATCCTAGGGCAGAATACAGGATTGATGGCACTATAATGTCAACTGCCATAGAGGAAAGGGACATGGGAATCCTTATCTCAGCAGATGTAAAAGTACAGTAGGCAAGCACTGTAACAAAGCAATGGGCAAGGCCAGCAGGATGTTAGGTTGTATAGGGAGAGCTATTAGCAGCAGCAGAGAGGGGTGGGAAGGCCAATTTATAGAGCATTGGTGAGACCTGACCTGCATGCAATTCTGGAGAATTTATCAATGGAAGGACATACAGCACATTGGAGATTGTGCAAAAAAAGGGCTACTAAGATGTTGCATGAACTATAGCATAAGACTGATTAGGAAAGAGTACAGGGCCTTAATATTTACAGCTTAGAGGGTGGAAGGGAGAGGGGGGATATGATACAAACTTTCAAATATATAAAGGGATTCAACAAAGTCCGGGAGGGCAGCAAATTGCAAAGAAAGCGGGACGCTAGAACAAGAGCTCGTTCTCTGACGGTGGCAGGATACGGGGACACGTGAGGGAGTGCTTCTTTATGCAAAGGGTGGGAGATGCGTGGAATAGCCTCCCAATAGAGGTGGTAGGGGCAGTAAGGTCGTGCAGACATGCTTGGGATAGACGTATTCCTATCTTAAAAACAAAAGAAGCCCTAGGGTCCGAGTTTTTACAGATATAGATATGTAACTATGTAACTATGTAGATCGGGAGATGGGCGGACACGGGGTGCTTGTGTGCCGTCACATTCCATGTTTCTATGCTACCCAATATATTGTATCCGATGTATAAATGTAATCATCCGAATTTCCTAGGGGATAGCCCCCGCCACACGTTATTACTCTCAGCTATAGCTTTAGCTTGTAGACCGTAAAACATGTTTAAAGTTTGTATTTTACAACACAACAGGACATTTACTCATGTACTGGACCCTTTTCTGGAATGGACAGTGGGTTTCCCTGAATTCCCTAAAAGTGCTGTATTTTCTTACAGAGTCTATCACCAAGTAGTTTCTCTGTCATAGCAGAGAATGTTAATTGCTATAGCACTGGAATAATCTGCAGGAAATTATTATCAATCAGCGTGGGGCAATCCTTAATACTTTTCGACGATGACACTGGAAATCCGGTAAGATTTCACCTCTTTGTGACATTAAGTACATTAGCTTCAGCCTGTCCCGAGATCCAAGAGCTGTTCGGATTGTTCTAATATCACCGAGGGAAATTAAGGCAAATAAAAGATAAATAAATCACTAAATTCTTCTAAAAACAGATTTGATGGAAATATGTGTAAATATTGGTAATACCATTTATAATACTGTACTGGCAATACTCCTTTACATGTAACGTATACCCACCGTACCATATGCTTCTAAATTATTTAGAAAAATCATAATAGGATTGATTACAGTTCTTCTTAGTGATGTATGTTTCAAATTCCCAAATAGTGCAGCAGTTTGTTTTATTCATATGACTGTTGTTCTGTTATATAATTCTGTTTTGTCATGATAATCACTTATATTTTTCATTGAGTTTCTATTTTTACTACTTTTGAGCACCTTCTTTTTTTAATTTTTAGGTCTTGGGTACTTTCATTGTTTCTATCTTATTATTTGCAGAGTTCAACAAGCATCATGGATAAAAGACAATCAGTGCATATATGGCAAGCTGGATTTTTTACATTTGTTCATTTTCCTTTTGACTACATAACAATTTTATGGGACCAAAGAACAACTATTCACATACAAGTGGGACCTCAATGGCAGGTGAGTATCTGAAAACATGGAGCTTTTTTTTTTTAGGAACCAATTGGAACAAGGCCCGAACTGCAGATGTCATAGTATTAATTAGAAACTGCTGTATTGATCAATTGCAAAGTGTTGTACTATTACATTTACACATGCAGATATGATATTGAACATTTGCAGCATATTTCTGGTGGGCTAGTCTGCATTGCAGCCTCATTAAGTAAAAACTGAGCAGGGATAATTAATTGACTTTTACTTACTTATTGGTGATTACATTAGGTACGGGCTGAGTGATCATAAATTGGCTGGGATTCACTTAACCCTAATCTGGTGTTAACGGCTACTGACTCGAATGGCAGATAGCGCCAAATCAGGGTGCGGAAGGCTATATCGCGAGTTAGTGAATCTCAGCTTATCACAAGAGCATACGGTTCGTTAGCGCACTACAGCGCAATCCCTCCTAAAGATTGTTTCCCACATGCCTGTTGTGACATATCCCACAATGCATTACCCCACAGGTAATCACATTGTTGGACATCTGAATGATAGATACAGATGCAGCTGTGGTATGTCACAGTGCTTTGGTGTTTGTGAAGAATCAGGCTGAACGCTGAGAGCCTTTAACCCCTGAATGTCTGAAATGATCAGGATTTCTTTTAGAAAAGGAGAGTAAGTAAAGAAGTCTACGGACCTTAAATAGAGGCTCGAAGGAACAAAATGTCATTGTTCCGTCCAGCATAGAATGGGTTAATAAGGGGCTTATGGTTTCACAGATCTCTTGGCCCCAGGGTTGTTAAACGCTAAAAGCAGTTCGGACAACAAAACATTTTGTTGAGGGCCTCAGGATCATTATGGGTACATGTAATATGCATATTATTTTTATGCAATGGGAAGCGGCTACTATTCTGTACTTCCCAGCTGGATGCATCAGTGTCACATGTGGCAAGCTGTACAAATGTGAGGGATTTCTATTGTTCTGTGTGCGAAAATATCATGTGTGAGCACAGTCACGTCTCAGGCAGGTCTGCAACCCTGTATTTCCCCATTATCTCTTAGCATACAATGCTTCCACTGCAGCCAGGGATTCTGGGTAATGACATGCCAATTGGCCCACAGTGTGTCACCGTTTTGCTTCTTGTCCATGTCATATTTGTAGATTTGTTTCTGGATCAGACAGTAACAGTAAGATAACTGAATAATGATAAAGTAGAATAAAGGCTGCTTTACATGTATTGCTATACTAAAAGAAAGAAATAATACATTGTAATAATGAACTTGTTTGTCATTTGAAAGCAATAATGGAATATGCAATGTTTTTTCCTTAGGGAGAATTGAGTGGACTTTGTGGAAATTTTGACCTGAAAACAGTGAACGAAATGAGGACCCCAGATAACTTTGATTTAACAAACTCTCAGGAATTTGGAAACAGCTGGGCAGCTGTAGAGGTAAAAAAAAAAAAATATATATTAATACCCACTTAATTTTGTTGTAACAAAAAAAAAAGGGGGGGAAAAAAGGATATTTATATTAACTGTGTGATAGAATATTTTAAGAAATCTTGTTAGGTAAAATTGTAAATGAATGTGAACTTTCTCCCATCTCTATTTTCTGTACCCTTCCCTCCCCCCCATTTTTTATTTTCTTCACTCCTCCCCTCTCCCCAAAAATTAAGTTTAAAAAAAATAAATATATATATATATATATATATATTCCTAGTACATTGCATAATGTATACTTTAGAGCTGGGAGGCTCAACTCCAGTCCTCAAGCCCCTCCAACAGGTCAGCTTTTCAGGATATCCCTGCTTCAGCACAAGTGGCTTAATCAGAGGCTCACTCTTTGATGGGGCACCCCTCCTGTAGATCACTGCACTAGATCCGTTTTACAACACTTTCAGATCTCATTCACTAAACTGCATTCAATACAATAGCGTTACCATGGTTAATCCTTTTGTTGACAGAGTAGCATGTGTTGATGTGGTCTTTCTTGTACTGCACCCTTGGCAGACATGGGTTAAGGTCCATAATGTAATCTTAACTCTCTCATTCAGTGTGTTGACAGCTCCGACATTAGAAATCCCTGCAGTATGAATCCTCTTAGAGAGCCCTTTGCCAAGAAAGAGTGTGGTATCCTGCTGAGTGAAGTGTTCGAAGGTTGCCATCCAGTGGTGAGTAGGGCTAACAAAAGCATGTTCATGTAAGAAATACACTCTGACTTTCTGTTCTCCCTCACCCTTAATATCAAACATCATCAAATATAAACATATAGACGTTTCGGGCTAGAGATCACCCTTTTATCAAGAGTGATACAGGGTGATCTTTAGCCACAAATGTCGAGTCTAATTTAATTTACTAGGGTGTCAGCCTGTTATATTTTCATTACTTATTTGGTAAGGTATTATTCTACTATATATTTTGGAAAGTTGTTTGTCTGTCTGTTCGCTATACATTTGGATAACTCTTAAGTTATCGTAACCAAATTTAGCATAATGGTTTCTGAGGTCAAGGAACATATTTTTATCTATGTTTGGATACAATTCACAAATGACAACTGATGACATCACATAGAGTATGACATCACAAATTACATGATCCCATCACACAACCACTTAATCTTGGTCGCTCTGAAAATCCAATTTGCAACATTAGCAAAAATACAGGAACAGCCAAAGTTCTTCCCGCGTACGAGATAAGTGTTTGGGACGGGAGGACAGTGTCCCACAAACACGCATTAGAGGCTCTCGATCGAGGCTTTCGTCTTTACAATATGTATAATATTGTATACTTCTTTACAATTACTGTATACGTACTTCTTACACCGCAAACTAAAGAATTGCCCAGAATTTAGCCACTTTAGCCACCTGCAGAAACAACAAACAGCTGGGAACTGTTTCCAGACTGAAACTGCCCCGTCGTGTTCGGTCTCTACAAATCCAAGTAAAACTAAAGTAGAAACCATTTCTTTTATTACTTGTATGCAGCAAAAGTATATTGTGAATTCATGACTACTGTAGGTGCAGTAGATAAACCGCAGGGCAACAATTAATTTAGCCAACAGCTGATTGACTGTTCAAAGTTGCTACAATTTTTTTTTTTTAGACAAATACCATTTCTGTTTATAGGTGGATGTCACCTGGTTTTATTCCAACTGCCTGTCAGATACTTGTGGCTGTAATCGAGGTGGGGATTGTGAGTGTTTCTGTACAAGTGTATCAGCTTATGCTCATCAATGCTGTCAGCACGGAATTGCCATAGACTGGAGGTCTCCCCGAGTGTGTCGTAAGTATTTATTAAATTACTGGGCATGCTCACAACTTTATGCACAAGGATGTCGCCTTGTGACTGTTCCTTACTTCAGATGATGTACCTCATCATTATCATTATTATTATTAATATTATCATTTATTTGTGAGCAGCAACTACAGTATTCTCTTGTGTTTTGCCAACCCAATATTGCACCAGCAAACCTAATAATTTAGCTGAAAGTGCTGTGCCATTTGTAACTACCAGACTGTGCTAATTCAAGTAATATACATTCCTACAGTAGCACTTTCTATTAGTAGGTATACATATGTGCTTATTCTATAAGGTGTGATAGTGCAGATGATGTGCTATCGTATGAAAAGTCCCATTGACTTTAATGGGACTTTTCATGCGATAGCACATCCTCTACAGTGTGTGTGTGTGTGTGGGGGGGGGGGGGGATATGATATAATGATGATCTGGGGGTGGGGATATGATGAGGAAGACTGAGGGAGATATGATGACGAGGAAGACTGAGGGAGAGATGATGATGATGACGGGGGCTGGGGGAGAGATGATGGGAACTGAGGGAGATATGATGATGAGGACTGAGGGAGATATGATTATGAGGAGGAAGCCATGATGATGATGAGGAAGCCATGATGATGATGAGGAAGACATGATGATGATGAGGAAGACATGATGATGATGAGGAAGACATGATGATGAGGATGAGGATGAGGATGAGGATGATGGGGACTGACCCCGGAATACAACAAGCTTGTTGCTGAAAAGAAGTGTAATACTTCTGATTAAGGCAGCGCTCAGGGTGCCGGTGGGGGTGCATGCCACTGTGCGCACTCCTGCAGCCCCAGCAATGTGTGCACTTAGGGAGGCGATCGGGGGCGTGGCTGGGGACGTGACGAACGCGTCACGGAGTTGGTTGGCCCTCATTGGCTGAACCAGTCCACGTGACACTGACGTCACGTGACTGCAGCCCGGAAGACAAATTCACTTGTCTTGGCGCTACAGCGCAGCGGGCACTTTAGGAACTACCCTTGGAAATCAGGTAAGAGTCCCAAAATTGTGTGCGCACGTCGCGACGTCGGCACCCTGAGCACGTGCGGCCCAAATCTGTTTTCCTTGGAGCAGTTTGGCCCATCTCACTTTACAAGTTGTGCAGGCCTGCGCTACACTATCACACCTTACAGAATAAGGGCCTATCCTAGGAATAAAAAGGGAAACATCCCTCATGGTGTGATATTCCCAGCATCTATTCTAGCCTTTTTATGTGAAATATATCCCGTTAGATAGTTATAGGTACAATAGCACTTTCCTTACTGCAAACTTGACTGTAGACTTTAAGCATGCACATAGTCCTGGCTAGCACAAGGAACCAGAAACACAGCTGTAGAAATCTTGTAATGGCACCATTACGGCTGTAACCCTTTTTCTTTCAACTGTTTATGAAAAAGAATGAAAAGTAGAGACAATTTGTTTTAGTAGGACATGAAGATTGCCAACGTCTGAGCATTTTGTGACAGACGCTTTATGTGATCAATAGAATTTTTGGAGTTCAGCAATATATTTACATGTTAATAAAGACACGGGTAGGAAAGCTTATAGCTAATCAATACCAAACTTTGGTTGGGATTTTTTGAAGAAAGGAACAAATCCGTGTTCTATTACTTTTGTTAGAACAGTAGATCCACAATATGAATTTATTAATAACTATTGATTTTGTTTTGTTTTTTAGCATATGATTGTGAATACTTCAATAAAGGTACGTCTTGCGTTTGCACCTCCAGGTCATATTACATATATAGTAAACGTACCTTCCTTTTCTTCTTCTTTGAGAACTAAATATACATTTCTCATTGTCTACACCATTTAATCTTAATAACCAGAGATACCTGATGTATGAATAGACAATACAAGCGTTGTAAATCTTGCTTTTAATTATTTATGTCCCAGCATTCACAATGTACACAGCAGTTACAATAACGTGAAAGCACTCGGCTATTTAACACCTTATCTACTCTTTTAACAGCACTTTCAGAATTAATTTCGTAGCTTTTCAAGGCCACAATACTGTAAATAAAAGACTACGTATTGTAATTCCAAAGCTGCTGTAATTACGTTTCAGGTGTAAATAAGTTATTAAAACCTTCGTGGTATGGTGTATGGGGAAAAGTCCTTGATAATGTTATTCTTCATCATTTCTCCAGGAATAAAGCTACAGAAATGTTTTGCGGTATATCATTGGTTGTAAATGGAAATGTCAATGAGGTTTATAGAATAAAAACAGGGCCAAAGTGCTTTAAATCATTACTGTGCAAAGCCTTATCGTTCATGCTGGAAACAATTGGGCCGTCAGCTTTCCCAGTGTGCTTTCCCAGTGCGTTTCTGCTTGGGTGAACATGCAGAAAGCTGCCATTGTGCACAGCCGTACCAACTATTAATTGCCGGCAGACGCACCAGAGATCATAACATTAGCTAGATAATACGAGCTCTCCCGGTGAAATAAAACTTGGCAAACATTTTTTTTTTTGCTCTTCTTCTGCACATTTTAGTGGTAAATATGAAAATATTCAGCTGCTGACAATAAGAAACAAAGATAACTTTTTGTTATTAAAAAACAATTTGTTCCCTGTCATTTCCAAACACAATTTACGAATATCAAAGGCAATTTTTTTGTTAATGTTACAGTAAAATAATATACTAAAATAATAAATCGACATAAAATAAACAATATTTTCTCAATGTAAATCAATGTTACATGTACTTCCAACACCGGCCTCAAGGGGGCAATAAACACCCACAGTAAGAAACGTGAATCTTTATATACATATACATGTACTATCAGCTTTTATGCAGGATAGCAATACTTTCTAAAACTGGTTTTAGTTGAATTACTAGAAGTGTTATAGTTCAAGACATCTCCTGCCACAGCGCTTGTAATCTTCAGAGCACAGTGGCTGCAGCGAGCTACTTCAGGACGACCGAAACTGGCTACATCAGTCATTGTATGACACACATTTGCATGTCGTTACCCAGAATCCCTGGCTGCAGCAGAATCACTGTATGCCAAAAGATAATGGTGAAAAGCAGGCCTGTCTGGGACATGTGAATGTATCACAAGTGATATTTTTATTTGCGAAATGTGTAGGTGATACCTTTTTTTATTTGGACTAACAATAGATATCGTAGAACAAGCTTTCAAGAGTTTTCTCTCTTCCTCAGTTCAAGCAATGCTGATATACAAAGATTCCATGAGTTTAACACAGATATATATAAAAAAATAAATAATGAAGTACTCATTTACTCTGAACTGTCACAACTGGACTAACACAGCTATTTCTATTTCATTCACAAGATTTGCTGAAGCAAATACAGTGATGCTGCTTCAGCTGACCCAAAGTGTGGCCCTTGTGCTAAGGAGAGAGAGAGTTATTTTTAAAATATTCAAACAATGTATCTTTAAAATAAATCTATGCATAAATATGTATCAAAACAATTTATATTTTTTTTTCATTAAGTCAGGACTCCTAGACAGCTTCTCAAAGATTGAATTTTTTTTCTTCAAATTAATGATATAAAACGATCTTAAAAGGAAATATACAAGTGTTTCTAAGCTTATACATGGTGCTGTTTCTTAATGATTGTACTGTATGTAGTAAATGCTCTCTTGTTCTAAAAAGTTTATTTACATGTCTTCTGCCAAACACATATAGCCAACGTTGTCACTCCAGCTGTTGGGATACAACACGTTAACGCTACTGTGTTATTACCGCCACGGAAAACAATGGTAACATGCGTTATATCACTAATGCATGCAGCATTTATTGGGTCATTTCTTGCGTTACTCCGCGTTGGCCGGGGATATAACCTTGGCTATATCTGTACGCATGCTGCGTTCCTCCACTCGTTCCTCTGAACGCCTCTGGAGGAAATCTCACACTCTCGCAGACTTCCTTCACTACAAATTTATGCTATCCTGTTTCAACTCTGCCCTCTCTCAGGCTAAACAAGCCTACTTTTCCTCACTAATCGACACACACAAGTCTAATCCACGCCGACTCTTCTCTGTCTTTGAATCCCTACTCAAACCCCCCTCAGCTGCCTCTTCCTCCATCTCACCTCAGGACTTTGCCGACTATTTCAAAGAAAAGGTGGAATCCATACATCAGGCCATCCCCTCTGTATCCTCCTCCCATCCTACACCTTTTCCTAACTCTCCTTCTGCCTTCCTTGACTTTATCCGCTGTTACAGAGGAGGATGTGTCATTGCTGATCTCTTCTTCTCCCTCTACCACATGCCCTCTTGACCCCATTCCCTCCCATCTCCTAAAACCTCTTGCTCCTTCTATAATCCCTACGCTCACAAACATTTTTAACGCCTCCCTCTACTCTGGTACCTTTCCATCCTCTTTCAAACATGCAACAGTTATACCATTACTCAAAAACAGCAAGCTTGACCATACCTGTCTTTCTAACTATCGACCTGTCTCCCTCCTGCCTTTTGCCTCTAAACTCCTTGAACATCTTGTATTCTGTCGCTTGCTCCATTTTCTCAACACCTATTCTCTCCAAGTGTCATGCTTGTGCGAGCCCATAGACAAGACCTGACCCCGGCACTGAGGTGGGAAGGACAGGGCCACCCACCCACAGTAGCGAAGGCGGGCCCAGTAGGTGGTTTGTAGCGTTGCTGGGTCTGGGTATGAAGAAAAAGGGTTAATCCAATACTCGCCAGGTTCCAAGGGTAAGAGAGGTACACATAGTCGTTATCCGTAAGCCAGGGGTAAAGAGCCAGAGAGAATCCAAATGCAAAGCCAGGTCGGTACACGAGAGGTTAATCCATAAGCCATGGGTCATGAGCCAGAGAGAATCCAAATGCAAAGCCAGGTCGGTACACGAGGGGTAACTGTAGAAATCAAAGCAGAACTGGGCTGGACAAGCCAGGCACACACAAGGCTACACAAAGTCTATGTTCAGCAAGGTAAGCCAGGAAGAGGCAGTCTTATATAGGAGACAGGAACCAGTAGGGGAGGGAGCGGAGGCGGGGCCTCCCCAGATGCCAAGATAGGCTGCAGGAGACAACGGCGCATAGAAAAACTTGACACGTAGCTGGGGCTCGTTGCGCGCCGTCATGCGCGTGCACCGTGCACAGCGGAGGTGCGGCGCATCCCGAGGGGGCGGAGCTATGCTCAGTGACCGTGCATAGAAGGAGCAGGTGCGCACACGCTCTGTAACAGGAATGGTGATGCGCACATCAGCGGGGGGCGAATCTTCGGCAGCTGCCGCTGCAGTACTATAGGTAGGCGAGGAGGGAACGCGCCACAAGGGACGCACTCCCGATTCCTCACAGTACCCCCCCTTCAGGCGAGAACTCCGTGCGAGCAAAAACAGGATTACTCAGGGATCTGGGTGACATGGAATTGTTCCTGAACCCTCTGGGCATAGTGGAAGGTCTGCGGCAAGGGCATTTGTCAGCGAGCGCTTTCTTCAAAAGAAAAAGCAGTGGCACAGCAATCAATAGAAGGTCAGCACCCCTAGGTAGGTGAGGTTTAGAGAACATCATGTCCGATGTCTGGGCATCCGCAGAGGTCACAGTAGGCACCGAACAGCAACTGGAGAGAAGCACACCAGTGCCCACGGTGTGAGCACAAGAAGCAGGGACGGGCACCACAGGCAAGGCAAGAATGTCCAAAAGGAGCTCTACAGTCCTAGAAGAAAGCACCAAAAATTCCGGAGAGGGCACATCAGGTACTACACAGGGAGCAATGGGTAGCGAAGTTGACTTGGGAGTGGAAGTCCTAGACTCTATGGCTTCTGGAGATATTGCAGAAGAATCAGTGCAGAATAAATCTGTTTTGTACACAGGGTCCTTTGAATCAGTACAGACATTTGGTACTGAGTAATGTTAACGTGAACCCTGCTTCAGCCATGTCATATGTGGATGTATATGGGTAAGGTGCTTGTGGGTGACAAAATGGGTAAACAGCAAAAGGGAAGAGAACCCACTATTAGCACTCAATACCTTCAAACAATGTAATATGAAAATCTTAAAAATACTCTTTAATTCTGAACTAATTAAAATGATGGGTATTAAAATCCAACAAGGACACACATATATATAAACCCGAGGATGAGTATATAAGACACTCCGGGTTATAGATGAGTGGAAAACAATTGAGGTGAATTACTGTAGATCAACTGTTCCAAGGGAACTGATATGCAGTATTCCCTAATGTGGTTGTTTAGGTGAGAGCAAGGGCGGGGGAGGGCTAGCACAGCCTGTCTAAGGTAATAGACAGGACCCTGAACTGTTAAAGGGTTAATGAGGATGATAGTGTAATGCAGATACGGAGCCCTAGATTCTATGGCAGTATAATGAAGTTATGCACATAGTGTTAAGTGCATAATTCTATCAGGTCCATACTGCTACACACTCATGCACCTCACCTGATGTATCTGATAATCCCTATGGAAAAACGCCTAACCGACAGCTGATAGAAGTCCTAATGTTAAGGGCCAGCTGACACAGGGAGAGTAATAATACAGTGGCTACCTAGTCCCTGTAGACGGTGTGGCTGTTGGTATGCCTGTGCACATATTCATGAATGTGCTTCCACCGTCAGGGACGCTCGTGTCACTAAGCTGAGTGAGTATGCAAGCCCTGCCTTACCCTGCGCTCCCTGAGTAACCACAGAAAGCTCCTGCCCGGTTTGGAAGGGAAGTGCACGCGTGCGGTCTGGCAGCTACTCGCTCTGCGAGAAGGAAGGCTGCCACGTCAATACTGACCGTGCGCGTGACAGGTGCCGACACGCGCGTTTCGCGGATGAAACACTTTCTCAAGGCTGCAGTGTGCGGGGAAGATCCCAGTGATAGTAGTGTGTTTTATATATGCCTCGATGTGTTTCAATGGGTTGGCAATTTCACCCTAGAGGTCTGCCTGTGTAGTGCTAGTGTTAGATACACATATACAGCACTACCGAAGAAACATAGGCAGCTCAAGGACACTTTTGATATTTATCATCACAAAAAGTGTGCAACAGTATCAGGGTAAATTAGTCTACTGGTGCACATGCTGGTTACACTGTATGATACAATACATACAGATTCTAATGAGTAGTGATGTAAGTAATGGGGTATAAATTCTCATATTGTACCCCAGAGGCTAAGAAATATCTTTGACTAATCAGTATGGGTGAAACGTAGTTGTAATAATTAGAGTCAGCATAGACATCTACTGTGGATTGTACTCAAAGTGGTAAGATGCAGGTAGGTGTATTTAACCAACCTGTCGTTGAAATGTATAATTAGTAAAGTCAGGCTATTCTTTGCCCATGTTTACAATGTGGTAACAATGTGATGATGTGTTTTATGTACAATGAAGCTGTAATATGCCACAAACGTCATAATATGTAAATTTGGAAAACCAAAAGACAGGTAGGTAAATGAGAGAGGATCGGGAGGGGGATGGGAACTATGCGCTAAAGGGAAATGGGTGAAGCTGGGCCAACTACAAAGCAGGGAGGGTGGATGTATGCTGCTGATGTGTGTATTAACCACATACGGGTTGATCTTAAATAAATGGGGTAAACAGGAACCCTTCATTCAAACCCTTGGGTGACAGCGTCTGTAATGTGTATATCCACTTTGCCTCCTTCTGCAGTAGAACAGTGTCCCAGTCCCCATGCCGTAAATCCATAGAAAACTGATCCATACCAATGAATTTAATAAAGGTTTGATTACCCTGATGCACTGAATTGATATGTCGCGATAAAGGTTTGTCGGTCTTATTGCGTATGGAGCCAATGTGTTCCAAGACCCTCACCTTCAGGGGGCGTCGGGTCTTTCCTACATATATTTTGCCACATTCGCAGATGGCTTGATAAATGATACCAGAGCTCTGGCAATTTATAAATTTGCGAATGTTGTAGGTTTTGGTCCCATTCCAATTGGAGAATTTTTTGGTGGTGAGCATGTGATCACATGCCTTGCATTTACCACATTTAAATGTCCCCAATGGTTTGGGAGGGAGCCAGGTCCTTTTAACCTCTTCACTGAAGTTCACTTGGGAGTGGAAGTCCTAGACTCTATGGCTTCTGGAGATATTGCAGAAGAATCAGTGCAGAATAAATCTGTTTTGTACACAGGGTCCTTTGAATCGGTACAGACATTTGGTACTACTGAAAGCTGCATGAGAGCCAGTCCAGAGTTCATAGCAGCAGTCATGCAGTCTGTACTGGGTATTTGCAAAACAGCAAGGGCTTGACTAGGTACGTTTAATCCGGAATGGGTAGTGGTGAAAGGTCTGCTTGTCACAGAAGTGAGTGTCTGAGAATCCACAGTAGGTATAGCAGATACTATAGAAAACTTTGTGGCAAGAGCCTTAGAAAAAGTCAAAGGGACCTCAGACATTGCAGGTGAGTCGGAGAAACTTGATTTTAAAGCAGGAGTCTTATCATTATCGATAGCACTAATCACACACTACAGGAAGGTCAGAGATAAGTGTTTCACACATAGCAGGGAACTCTGAGACAGAGAAATATGACTTAGCAACTGGATCCTTAGATGCACAAACAGGAAACTCAGACCTTGCAAAGGAACCAGAGACAGATAAGCTTATCTCTGAAGTGGTTGGTTGGGAATCAGCAAAAGAGGAACCAATTACAGTGGGAGTTACAGCAGGAGTATCAGTGACAGGCAAGTCACTTACTACATGAGAGTCAGAGGGAGGAAAACATGCTTTTACATCAGGGGCTTTGGAACTTCACAAATTAACTCAGGAACTGCTGGGAACTCCTGGGATGCAGTAACAGGGGACTGAAAACTTGCAAAGGAATCAGAGACAGAAAGGCTCATCTCTGAAGTAGTAGATTGAGAAACAGGAAAAGGAGAACCAATTACAGCAGGTGTGTCTAAGAAAAAAGGCTTGGACTCAAAAGGGAGAAATCTCAAATGTCTGAGGGGCAGCAGTGATTACACTTGGTACTGTAAAGGGTTTAGAGACAAGTGCACTGGTCTCTGAAATGGGTGTATGAGAGTTTCTGCTACACTGGCGACACGTTTAATCCTTAGTTGGCTAGTTCCGCAAGCCGGGAGATTTCCCGGCTTGCTAGCCAAATCCCCTCGGCGTGCCGCGCGTCACCGATGCGCGGTCACGCTTCATCGGGTGCCTGCGCCCCATGCGCGCGTGCCCAGGGCTCCCCGAGGGAGCCCTGGTGTCCCGCGATGTGGGGGACGACGGTGGGGGGTTCCGGGGGACCCGGGGGACCCGGCGGACCCGGAGAGGGGAGGGAGAAGCCCCGATCGGAGGACCGCTCCTCCGAGGCTTCGGCGCGCGCACGGGACACCCCGGCGCGCGCCCGGTTACTGTCGCGGTCGAGACCGGGTAAATGTAAGAATAAACTCGGCCGCGACAGTAGGTACTGCAACAGGATTACAAAACTTTGACAAGGCTAACCTGAACTCTGAAACTGGATTTGTAGGTGCAGTGGCAGAAAACACAGACATTTCAGAGAGGATAGTCTTTAAAGCAGGGGTTTTAACATTTGGGATAGGCATATCACATGCTACTGGGGAGTCAGAGAAAGGGAAGGCTGCTATTACATCAGGGTTTTTAACAGTGGTACAGGTTAACACAGGGAGTGCTGGAGAATCATTAGATGCAATAACAGGAATCTGGCACTTTGCAGGGAAAGGAAAAAAAGGAAACTTTGGCTTACAAACTTGATTCTGAGATACAGAAGCAGGGAGCTGAAATCTTGCAGTGGGAGGAGTGAAAGAAAACTTTGAGTTGGAAACCTGATCTGTCAATGCAGGAAAGGAAAGCTCTAAGGAAAGAGATTTAGAGACACAGGCAGGGATTTCAACTTTCTGAGAAACTGGAGGGGTAACACTAGGTGCAGCAAAGGTTTTAGAGACAGGGACACTGGTCTCTGGAGTGGGAACTTGAGATGTAGCATGGGTTAAAGCAGGCACAGCATTAGAGTCAGAGGAAAAGGAACTTGAGTTTGAAACTGGTGACTTGAAAAATTCCTCCTTTGACTTCTGACATGCAACATCAGCTTGGGGATTCTAAGAAAATCGGGGTGCCCCAAGGGGTCTTGTAGCTGGACGTGAAGCACAGAGGGGTTGTCTCATAGCAGAGAGGGAGTCCAGGGATTGCTCCCTCTCTTTCTTGAGCCGGTCAATGGCTTGGGAAAATCTTTCAGACAGGGCCGGAAATCCAAACAGGGGCTGGGTTTTAGACCGGGACTGGCTTAAACCCACCTCAGGGGGGTCAATGTTTGTTGGGCTGAACATACTGTCACGCTTGTGCGAGCCGACAGACAAGACCTGACCGCGGCACTGAGGTGGGAAGGACAGTGCCACACAACCACAGTAGCGAAGGCGGGCCCAGTAGGTGGTTTGTAGCGTTGCTGGGTCTGGGTATGAAGAAAAAGGGTTAATCCAATACTCGCCAGGTTCCAAGGGTAAGAGAGGTACACGTAGTCGTTATCCATAAGCCAGGGGTAAAGAGCCAGAGAGAATCCAAATGCAAAGCCAGGTCGGTACACGAGAGGTTAATCCATAAGCCAGGGGTCACGAGCCAGAGAGAATCCAAATGCAAAGCCACGAGGGGTAACTGTAGAAATCAAAGCAGGACTGGGCTGGACAAGCCAGGCACACACAAGGCTACACAAAGTCTATGTTCAGCAAGGTAAGCCAGGAAGAGGCAGTCTTATATAGGAGACAGGAACCAGTAGGGGAGGGAGCGGAGGCGGGGCCTCCGCAGATGCCAAGATAGGCTGCAGGAGACAAGGGCTCATAGAAAAACTTGACACGTAGCTGGGGCTCGTTGCGCGCCATCATGCGCGTAAACCGCGCACAGCGGAGGTGCGGCGCGTCCCGAGCGGGCGGAGCTATGCTCAGTGACCGTGCATAGAAGGAGCGGGTGCGCGCACGCTCTGTAACAGGAACGGTGATGCGCACATCAGCGGGGGGCGAATCTTCGGCAGCTGCCGCTGCAGTACTATAGGTAGGCGAGGAGGGAACGCGCCGCAAGGGACGCACTCCCCGATTCCTCACACCTAGACCCTCTACAATCTGGCTTCCGCACTGCTCACTCTACTGAGACAGCCCTCAAAAAAATAACTAATGACCTCCATGCTGCCAAAGACACAGGTCATTACACTCTGCTCATATTACTCGACCTCTCTGCAGCATTTGACACCGTGGACCACCCTCTTCTCCTTCACATTCACCATACTCTAGGCATTCGTAACAAAGCTCTCTATGCTGGATCTCCTCTTACCTCTCCCATCGTACTTTCAGTGTCTCTTTTGCAAACACCTCCTCTATCGATCTCTCTGTGGGGGTACCCCAGGGCTCTGTCCTGGGACATCTTCTCTTTTCTCTTTACATACTTTCTCTAGGTGACCTAATCACTTCTCTTGGGTTCAAATATCACCTCTATGCTGACGACACACAAATTTACTTTTCTACCCCTGACCTAACACCTGCTGTACAAACTAAAGTTTCTGAATGTCTGTCGGCTATATCATCCTGGATGGCCCTACGCCAACTTAAACTAAACAAGTCTAAAACAGAGCTCCTCACACTTCCTCCTAAACCTGGCCCTATTCCCTCCTTCCACATTACTGTTGGTAGTACCATCATTCACCCAGTAGCCTAAGCACGCTGCCTAGGGGTCACACTCGACTCCTCTCTCACATTCAAAACGTTTCTAAAACTTGTCGCTTTTTCCTGCGCAAAATTACAAAGATACGCCCTTTCCTCTGCTGCTCGACTGCAAAAACTTTGACTCAGGCCCTCATTCTCTCCCGTCTTGATTACTGTAACCTCCTGCTGTCCGACCTTCCTGCCTCCCACCTGTCTCCCCTACAATCTATCCTTAACGCTGCTGCCAGAATCACTCTACCATTTCCTAAATCTGTCTCTGCGTCTCCCCTGCTGAGATCCCTCTCCTGGCTTCCGATCAAATCCCGCATCTCACACTCCATTCTCCTCCTCACTATTAAAGCTTTACACTCTTCTGCTCCTCCTTACATCTCAGCCCTATTTTCTCGCTATAAACCATCCCGACTCTTGCGTTCTGCTCAAGGATGTGTTCTCTCTGCCCCTTTTGTATACAAAGCCCTCTCCCGCCTTAAACCTTTTTCACTGACTGCCCCACACCTCTGGAATGACTTTCCCCTCAATATCCAACTAGCACCCTCTCTATCCTCCTTTAAAACCCACCTTGAAACACACCTGCTTAAGGAAGAGTAGCTCGATGGCTGATAATTAACACCTTACATTAACCTTGGCCCCCTGCAGATGCAGACTGTCTCTGTACATTTTTCCTACCAACCAATTAGATTGTAAGCTCTTCGGATCAGGGACTCCTTTTCCTAAATGTTACTTTTAAGTCTGAAGCACTTCTTCCCTTTGTGTTATTTATATCTTATTATGTGTTATTTATATCTTATTATTTATATGAGCGTAACTATTACTGCTGTGAAGCGCTATGTAAATTAATGGCGCTATACAAATAAAGACATACATATTGTATCATGGTGCCATTGCTGATACAACTGAATGGTTCCACAATAGCTTAAGTGCCGGTTTCACCTGATTTTCATCAGCTACTCAACAAACCACAATAGGCTCCAAGAACAAAAAGTATAACTAAAAATGTTATAGTACGTAATGCAGTAGCCACAGCAATCCCAGATCACAGAAACACCCGCACATTCCTTACGTGGAGCCGTTTCTATTTTCAACCAATGTACAGTACATTTGTCTTGATGACAAATATATTTTCCTCACTTCTGCTTCTATTCTTATCTACGTCACTCTCTTTAAAGTCACAATATGTGCTATGGTTCATGCTGACAGTACTCTGATATCTTTTGACAGTTCTAGGAAAAGGACCATATAAGCTGATCAGCTACTTGGACAGAAAGCTTTTATTGGCAGCCAAATTGCCGGATGGCGGTGTTTTTCCAATGAAGGGAGAAGCTGTGGTTCCAGGAGATGCAGTGAGCTTTATGCTGACTCCCGGCCTGTACAAACCCAAAGCACATGGTAAGATCACCAACCTGAAAATAAACCAGAAAGCTTAACAGAAGTAGAGCAAGTAATAAACATGTAATCCTGTCCTGCATAACGATTACTATTACAATGTTACCCTGGCATGTTATAGTATTTCAGAAACTATTAGACAGGATTTTATAAGGCTGTTGATCGCTTCACTAGACTTACAGGGCAATAAACATGAAAAAGTGAACACACACACACAAATAAAGGAAATTAAATTGTAACTCTGTGTAGAAAACATATGTCTACAAACACAAATATACAGGCATGTGTGTGTTTACCAATAAGTATATACAGCCAAGGCCGCCAACAGGGGGGGGGGGGGACAACTGGGACTGACACGGGCCCAGTCAGTCAAGGGGCCAAGCCACCCTGCCGGTGACCAGAAGGTTTATGAACCGCTCGTTGGGCAGCTGCTGCTTCTTTAGGCCCGGGGCCCCCTTCTGCGGGCCTCAGGCAGGCCAATTCGCAGGTCTGTAGGGCCCTCCCCTTCGTCAGCCACCACCCTTCTGGCCTGGCCCTCCCTTTCATGGGCCTATCCGTGGTTCACTGGTAAGCCAATGTGGTGCCTCAGTATTCTATGCTCCCTTCCCTCAGACACATTACCTTCCTATAGCCCCCAAGGCTTATTACCTCCCCATACTCCATTCCCTACGCCCATTACCATACAACTCCTCCCCCAGGCCCAATTACCACTCTACACCACCCCAGGCCTAAGGCCTACTGCCTCCCCATACCTCCTCCCTAGGCTCATTACCCCCAGCCCATTACCTTTTAATATCCCCCCAGCCCCATTACCTCCTTATACCCAGGCACATTACCTTCTTATACCCCTCCTGCCTTCCTCCCCCCATGCCCATACCTTCCTATAGCCCCCCTCCCAGCACATTACACCCACCCCTCCCCTCCCCTGCATGCCCATACCTCCCGCCCACCTCACCTCCATACCCATAGGCCCTTACACCTCCCACTTCCCCTCGATGCCCATACCTCCCCCCACCACCTCCATACCCATAGGCCCTTGCACCTCCCACTTCCCCTCGATGCCCATACCTCCCCCCCACCTCACCTCCATACCCATAGGCCCTTACACCTCCCACTTCCCCTCGATGCCCATACCTCCCCCCCACCTCACCTCCATACCCATAGGCCCTTGCACCTCCCACTTCCCCTCGATGCCCATACCTCCTTATAAATTGGAGCAAACAAACATCATTTTCATGTTGTTTCTATTCATGCCAATGTTTAAAGGCGATTTGCCATGAAACTTGCTCTGCAAGTGTTTTTCGTGGTTTTCAAGCAATTATGGCGGCGATTGCTCAGTGCAGCATTGTCCTGGGCTGTATCAAAGTTTGTATCTGTAAGTGGTGCAGTTTAACTTGAGTAACGGGTCACTTTAATCCACAAGCACTGAGGTGGCACTAACCTCTTCAACAAGAGTTCAGAGTCACATAACACGTTTCATATATTTGCAGCTGGAGCATATGGATGTGAAAGACAACTTTGGTGCAAACGCCATCACTTTGCTATGTAATGCGCATCTTCACAATCTCAAGCATATTGAATTAGAGAAGGACCATCATGCACTTGTTAACAATATGTTACTTTGTTCCTCAGGCCGCACCTTGGTATCCTTTGAGACAGCTGACAGACCCAACTACTTTCTGCATCTGGGTTCAAATGGAACTCTCCTTATTTCCAAGTGGCAAAAAAGTGAAGAGTTTCGGAACCGATCCACATTTATTATCCACAAGAACACCTGGATCGCTGGATACAATGCCTTAGAGTCCTTCACAAAACCAGGATACTTTGTGCACATTTCAGGTTCTTCTATTTACCTGACAAAATATCACCACTCAGTGCCGTTCAGACTTTCAACTCTCTTCAAATTTGCAGGTAAGAGTCACACATGTGTAAATTCTATCTGATGTGTTTGCACTCCAACATACTAATGATAACCACACACACACACACACACACGCACGCACGCACGCACACACACACACACACGTTAGGATTCAAATATAAATGTAGGGTTAGTTTCCGACAGTAACGCTTAATCCACATTTGGACAAGTATGTGTACAGCATGCATCTTTTTTGTTGTGCGTATAAAGGGAAAGACATTGTGGGTAAAATGTGCAGGTATATAAAACATTATTCTATGCTATGTAATATAGGCTTAAACAGTTAATAGTAACAGGTGTGGCCTACAGTATATTCTCATTCTGATCTAGTCTACGTAAGATAAGCGTATAAATAAGGAGATAGGGTGGTGTTTTGTTCCTACAAGGTGCAATCAGGGAGTTGGAAAAAGAGACAGGTGTATATACAGTAAGCCACAGAGAGTTACCAGTCTGGAAAAAAATGGCACTTATCTACAATATGTGGGGCCCAGCACAGGAAAGGCAGTGTGCATAGAAGAACCATGTTGGTGGTAGAGCTGTCAATGACTGTTCGGCTTCTCGAAATCGCACTCCGAGGCGCCTTGTGTATTTCCATGCAAAACGTTGTGGCACAGGACCTCCGGAAGCAAAGCTTTCAATCTAAATAAAGAAACTATTATCCATTATGGATTGGCCATGTACCTATCAAGAGAATCACACGTGTTCTCAAGCCTGGAGATTACCAAAATGGACATGGCAATATGAGACACTCCTGCTATTTAATATACAGTATTAAAGGGAGGAGAAGGCGCCTTGTTTTTCAGAACCCTTCATTCTGACGAAGGAGTCCAGGATTTGAGAACCAGCTTTGTGGCCATGAATTTGTTTGTGCTCTATGTGCATAACATACTACACATTGCAATAACCTGCTAGGCCCAGTGACGAATATACTGGCACAACTACATCAAATAAATATTTTTTTTTATAGTTTTCCTGTTAGTTTGATGAATGGCTTCACATGTCTTATTACTAATGTAATGTATCCATCAAAGAGACGCAGCAGCAAAGTACAAGACAAAAGAATCTATTCACTACGTTTTACTACGGCTGAGTCCATGGTGACTGCAGCCGTGCGGAGGCGCGCTGAGGCTGAGGGAAAGCGGGTGCTTTCCCTGGCCTTAGTTCCCGTGCCGTCCGGGGGTGTGTCGGGGGGGGGGGGGGCGGGCCAGTGACGTCACGGAGCTGGTTCGCCCTCATTGGCTCAAACTAAAAATTTGAGAAGACCTACGCTTCCGCATGCTTGCGGAAGCGTGCGCGAGCCCCTGCTAAAGCCGCTCTCATTGCGGCTGCAGGGGCTCATTGCCGAGCGTAAGCGCGCCTCAGCACGGGCGCTGACCATGCCCGAGGCTTAAGCAGCGGAGGACACGTAACCCATTGAAGCATATGGGCTGTAAGACACCTTCCGGTTCAGGAAGGTGTCTTATAGGATAGCACTATTTAGTAAACGTGGGTCTCAGTGTTTTATTTTAGAGAGGGCTATAGTGTTGGTAAAAAAACAAAAAAAACAATGGTTGGTAAAAAAAACAACAATTAGCCTTTATTAGAAAACCCTTTTCAGTTGTTTCTCAATGATGCACCACAGACCGTCCCCAAAAAATAAGGTCGTGAATACGCTGAAAGACGGTCCGGTTTTAGTGCAGATCTGATTGACAATGCTTGACAACCTACATGTATTTCTCATTTATTGAGATGGCGTCGCCGCACACACACGTGCCGCAGTAGAAAGGAAATAACAAGCGAAAGAAATATCAACCAAAAACTGACAGGTGACAAAAATGTCCAACTGTATGATTTGCACTGCTCCCTATTATCCGACCCTTCAGTGAAAGGGTTAATGGTGCAGTGCGGCTCTGCTATTGTTTTGCTGAGACTCACAAGGCCAGGCTGATGCAGCTGTTAGGTGGCACACTCCAAACTCACAAAAATGACAGATTTTGTCATTGCCAAATGCCTGTCGTCTCCTGACCAAGGCCTTTAATCACGAACTTGCCACCAAATCGAATGCTGTATGTTAACAGAGTATTTAAAGTCCATATCTGTTGCCCTATGAAGTAAACAGAAGTGGTCGAGCTTTCATCTTTGTTCTTGCAATGATGCAGATTGAAAGCTAAAAATACAATGTTCAACAGCAAAGCATTGACACTGAACGCTGTGTCGTTTTAAGTGTATTTTCCAGTCATTATAGCAATAAAAACAACAACAAACGTCTCTACGGTGCCAATAGGCAACAAAAAAAATTTGCCTCAGCAAGAAGAATCAGATCAAATGATAGTCATGTCATTAATCACCCAGCCAGGGGTTAGCTTTCAGAATTTTATAAGCAGAGGAATCAAATCTTTCCCAAACGCACTTTCGGAGGGCTCAGCCTGCTGATGCAGGGTAATTACACGGTCTAAAAATACAGCGGCATTTGTTTAAGTTAATGGAAAAGTTAGACCGGCTCCAGAGTGGAGAGGCAAAGGCAGATTGGGTTTCCTGCTGACTATTGTAAATGCCTTGCGTGTTAGATCAGCAAAGCAACGACTGTAGGACAGTTATACCCGAGAAGTCAGGGGGCTGGGGGGGGAAATAAATATTGAGAAGAGAATAATAGGACCAGGAAAGATCTGGCTAATGTCGCATGCGTGTTTGCCAGTCTCTGACGCACGTCGAAAAATAAACACACACGGGAATTTCAGACGACATGTTGAGAGCTGCCATCATAATGACCCGCAAGTGTCAAGAGACTGAAGGGTCATCTTTCCCACTTTAATAGCAACAGTGCATTTGAAACCTACAGTATCCCCCATAACTGTGCACCCCAAGTTCCACAAGGATGGCCTTCTAAGATACAAATGAAAAGGTGCAATTAAGAAGCATCCTGTTTATTTACCCATTTCCTCAAACACGAGACAGCTGTTTACATCATCGCTTCATTAATAGAACTCATCCCTAATCTTTTTATTGAAGTGGAACCCAGTTAATTAGATTAGATTAGGTTATCCATTTAAGCGCAGTAGATCTTAAAGCTGCAGTTCAAGCAATACATGGAATTTTTTAAATAAATCAGTTCTGTACTTTGAGAAAATACTTGTAGCATATTAAAAAAAAATGAAGACATTTTTAACATATTGTAATGTAACAAGAATTTTTATTGTTTCTATAGCAACCATTTACAAAATCACATCCCTTTCTTCTTCTGAAACAGGCTCTGGCACCCCCCTTTTTGAGCCCCACCCTCTCTCTAGCAGGGCACCAATTGTATCTAGTGACTGCCTGGTCACATGATCTTCCCCACAGAACTTTGCATCTTGTGTCCTCTTCTGCTGCACTGACAGACATTTAGTGAATCCCGAGCCGAATCTTCGCCGATCAATCGAAGGAGAACGGATCGTTTGGCAGCTTAGCTAATCACTTGTCAGTGTGTAGATTGTATTGATGCACATATTGAATGGAATTTTTTTTTTAATTCTTTTTTTAAACGGCAGCTTGAACTGCTGCTTTAACGGGTATCGGAGTTCGATTGGCATTCACCGACATTCACTTGAATGGCACCTAATACAAATCAATCACCGATACCCGCAATCGGAGCGTCGTGAATGCTCCCACGCAGGCATGATGGCCAGTCGGTTGAAAATAAACTTTGAAATAAGATTATCTGTACTAGGTTAACACCAACTGAGCAACATAAGAAGTAGAGAAAACACGCTGCATCAAATGCACATTATTTGATGTGATCAATGAATCTTCAATGCTGCTAACTCATGCAAGTGGGGTTAAAAAAAAAAAAAGATTACAAATGTTTGAAACTTATGACTCTAATTATCATATCCCTTTATTTTTGAGGCATCCGCTTTCAATAATGACTACTGTCAGTCGTACAATATTAACCAGTTATAAAACTATCAAAAAGGCCAATGTAAAGATATTCACCTGTTGTAAAATTGGATAAGGTTTAGTTTCCATTCTAGATAGAAATATGTATTGGTCTTATAGAGTAGATGGGGTTTGGGTGATGCTAGTATAGCAGGGTCTTTCCCCCGGTTCCTCTGTCCCCTCGTTTACCTCCGCTACAGCAGGGGACCTTGTTGGCAGTCAAGGAGGTTGCGGTAACAGCTGGAGAGGCAAGCCGAACGCCAGGAGCTTTGCGGCGCACTCGTTTAGCGGGGGCCACCATCTTGAATTGCACGCGCATGAGCAGAATGGCTCTCATGTGCGGCGGCCATTAGGGAGCTTCGCACATGCGCAGAAGCTGAGGTACAGTGCGGCCATTAGCCATTGAGGTCCGCAGGGGAACTACATGCCCCATAATGCCCAGGGGCTGCAGAGCATGCGAGTCCAAACAGCCAATCAGGCTGCAGCAATCCCCTGCTCCCAGAAAAAGATACATTTGGCGCGCTACGAGCCACACTAGTCGGAGCTGGTACAAGGTCAGGGTAACTTGTATGTGCAGGTGTCTGTGGCACATGCACTAGGCCAGAGACCCCCTGTTAGGCCCCGACTCCCCTCAGTTTGTGGTTGCTGCAGGGACAGGCCCATGAGATAGGGACAATGCCCCTGTAGTATAAGTGTGAGGGAAACAGCCAGGATGCGGCTGCATCCTGGCATCCGGTAGTCTGGGACCAGATCACCACCTACAGTTAAGAGACACTCTGCATGGTGGCACCGTCCACGCGGGACACCACCCAACGTAGAGGCGGAGGCTTCGCAGATAACATCACTGGATCCGTGGATCCCATCTTACGGCATCGGCGCACCCGGGTGCCAGGAGCGCCCGGCAGGTACCTCACCTCACCACGTGCACCAACTGCATACACTTCTGTACTAGTGGGGCAGCGCTGTCTCACATTTGGGTGGGTTAGTTCCTGCGGATACCGGGAGATTAGGTGCCCATGGACAACTTGGTACTTTTGGGTAAACCCCACCGGGGTGTGGACACGGTGTTGGGGTGGCATGGTAAAGCGGGGGAGGGTGTGGCCCTGTGAGGCCTGAGAGGTTCTGTGTTATCGTTATTAGTCACACATGTTCAGTAAACCTGTTATATCATACCCGGGTGTATTTCTTATTGTAGAAGGTGGGGTAGAGATAGAACCCAAATACAGCACTCAGGTTCACGCTCTGTGTGTATAGTGAATGATTTAAAATATAACTTTATTAACTGTACCAAATATATAAAATAATGGGTGTTAAAAACTGACGACCTGAAGGAATAGTGACCTTCAATACTAGAACCATATAGGTTTAGGGTCTAGAGTGTAAGTGTGTTCTGTGAAATCCAGGTAGCACACTAAACATAAATCCTTATGAGGATCAAACCAATCTATACTCACTGGCTCTGAGGTGAGTACTAATGGCCGCAAACGCCTATAGCAAACCAGTTAGGGCTAGATCATTATTGTGTGCTCAGGGAATATCAAGTTGCTACTAGTCACTCACAATACTTATAGGGTAAATAAGGAGTTATGACTCCAGTCAGTAATTATAGTATCCTTATAAGGTAGGTGCAATGCTTGGTCAGGTGCTTCCAACAAACAAAATAAGACACTTTAAAAGTTAACAAAGGGACAGAATGATTTACCCTGTTTGGGGAAAGGCTTTCCCCTTTCCCCTTTCCCCTTTCAGCAGCAGTCCTGCCACCAGGCTCTTGGGGAGGGAAGGTAGAGGAACCAGGAAACAAGCTTTAAATACCTGTTTTCTAATTAGCAGGACAGGTGACAGAAATCAGGCAGCAGACAAACTCTGGTCTGGATCCCTCATCTCTCAGTTCCAGCACCTGCCAAACTGTGGGATGGAGTGCATGCATTCTGAGGCTGCACTTTCCAGCTTAAACAGGATAGACGCTGGCCAGTATTCTGAGAGCCCTATATATGGAATGTATTGCCATTCCCTGGTTTCTGTCACAATATATATATAATAAATCCACAGTTTTGATAAAACTCTTTTTGATGATTGGTTTTATGACATAAACAGCACGATCATTTACTCTGCAGATAAAAATAACTAAAGATATAGAAAATGCAGAGATAGCTTTGCTTTATCAATGATAAAAGCACATTGCACAGCCATTATTGCTATGGCAAGCATTTAACATATATATATATATATTTCTATGGTTAAGGAAATCAGAGTTGTCCTTTATTTTTTACCCCCAAAAAATATTGCTCTAATAAGCTTTGCATTAATTCATTAACTATCCCTATGATATTAAATATCCTACTTATTAATACTCGGAGTTTGCCAGTTTTACACCATCATCAGCAATAGTGCCATTTAAATGTGCAGTTCAAGCAGATGTTTTGAAAAAAAAAAATATATATATATATAATCAAAAAAATAAATAGATGATACCGTTCTGTGGCTAACAAAATGCTTTTATTTGTGCGAGCTTTCGAGATACACTGATCTCTTCTTCCGGCGATGTTACAATGAAGAAGAGATCAGTGTATCTCGAAAGCTCGCACAAATAAAAGCATTTCGTTAACCACAGAACGGTATCATCTATTTATTTTTTGATTATTGAAGCTCGGCTAACACGGTACTGATACCTCTACATGAATATATATATATTCATTCCCCCCCTTCCTCCCATTTCAATATGTGCATCAATACAATCTGCACACTGACAAGTGATCTGTTCTCCTGTAATCGATCGCTTGCTCGGGGCTATTTAATTCATTTCTTGCACAGCACTCTGGGCAATGTAGTTTCTGGAATATTATGTGACTGGGCAGTTACTAGATACAATTGGTGCACTGCTAGAGAGAGGGCGGGGCTCAAGAGCCAGAGCCTATCAGAAGGGGATGGGGGCTGTCACTTTGGAAATGCTTCCTACATGAGAAACATTAAAAATGTCTTTAAAAACATTTTTATTTTATTTTAAATGCTACAGTTATTTTTTCATAGTACAGAATGGATTTATTAACACACATGTAGATTATTGCTTGAACTGCTGCTTTAAATGTTGCATGTATAAGTCACACAGGGATGCCATTCGTCCGTGCAAGCCAGTGCTTAGATAACATTTCACTTTTCTAAGAATTATCCCCAGGAGAGAGAGTCAGCGTGAGAAGGATAGCGGTGATCTGATCCACATTTCCAGGACTTTTCCTACCTGCCTGTACACTACATTCTGTTTGGAATATGATGTGAAGCCGTTTCCCCATGCTGCACGTGATTTTTGTTCTATTCATATAGAGCTGATCTTGTCTCCAGCCAACTTACAGTATACACAGCAAATTGAAACAAAGCTGTACACTTTTGATGTTGCGGAAAATATAGATCAATGTAACACAATTTTCACCCAAACTTTATAAGTGGTTTATTCCATGTGTTTGGTTTCTGAGCTGCTTTCCAGAAGACCATGCAGGACACATCCTCCACCAACAAGAAGGAACCGGCGCTCCAGAGGTCTTCATACAAAACACCAGTTTAATCCACACAGATCGATGCTTCCGTCAAGTACACAAACCTTCGGCAGTGAGTGTCACCGAAACGTCGAGCTGTGTGGATTAAACTCTTTGTGTTTGTGGAGGATGTGTCCTTCATTATAGGTCTCCCCGGTGTGGGATGATCTCTGTGCATCCGAGGCAGTTATACAGATCCAGTGAATGCACCTAACCTCTTTCTTCCTTCCAGAAGACCATACAGCTTCAAGACCATCAAACATGTTTCATTTTGTAGTGTTTATTTTTAACATGGGATTGAAGCAGGTGGTTAATTGAACACCATTAATTTCAGCTCCAAGGACCCCCAGCTTCAATCCTATGTTCAAAAAAAAGATTTATTTTCCAAAACCCTCTTAGATTACCTCTTTAAGATGGTTTGTGGTATAGACTAGCGCAGGGGTGTGCAAACCTTTTCACCTGCTCCCCCACCCCTGCTCGCGCCTCCCCCCTTTACCTTGTCTCTAAGGTAAAATGACGCTGTGGGGTCATGTGATGCCACGTTGCCATGGCGACGTGTCGCCTGACGCCGTCAGAGACAAGGTAAGGGAACTTATTGAGGCCTTGTGCTGTCCCCTGGCATTTCATTTTAATGCATTGGGGAAGAGCGCGGGGCCTCTGTAAGCGCCAAGACCCCCCCCCCCCAAAGAAAATCTCACACCCCCAGTGTGCGCACCCCTGGACTAGAGTATTTAATTTTGAGGAAGGAAGAGGCAAGCAAACGGTCACTATACATTTTTTCTTCCTTGATATATAGACAATCTTTTAAACTTCTCTCCTAGATCTGTACAAGGTTCGTGATGCAAGTAATTTCTCTATGCAGCCGCATACAGGAGGTTTGCTTTTCCAGCGCATTCTTAAAGAGTTTTGATCCTTCAATATTCTCTTTTGCAGGGAAAATAGCGTCAAAACCTGTACATAATATATCAGCATTCATTCATTTTATTTTGACTTTTAGTTACTTTGATATATGATGAGTGACCTTGTAATCACTACTTAAAAATACAGCGAGGAGAGCATTACAATTAATTGTGTCACATAGGATGAGTTTAAAACAATAAATGGTAGAGAATGTAATTATTACTTATTTTCCATCGTCTACCCTCTATTTATAGTTCACTGATTTCACCTTTGTGCCTCACCCATGATTTTCTTGGCATGTAAGCACATACCCAATGGTATAGTATTTTAGTTTATCATAAGGATTAGGGTTACATTCTGCCGGAGTCACAAGGGCACATTTCATACAATCGCTACAGAGAATAAACAGAATGATTTATGAGACAAGGAAATCGTTCATTGTGATAGAATATTTGAAGATTCAAATGTGTTTGTAATGACATTACTACAAAGAGAGCAGTATCTGCTGCCAATGTGCTGTTTTTAAAGTATTATTATTAAAATAAGTCACAATTGCTACTCTAAGTTGGGATCCGGTATCTCCACTTACATGGTCTGACAGCAGCGGTGCGCAAACTGGGGGGCACAAGATTTGCTAGGGGGGGGCGCCGCGGTTACAGAAGCCCCACGCCCCTCCCCAAGTCATTTAAATTAAATGCCAGGGGAGGCGTGAGGCCTCTGTAATGTCCCTTACCTGCTGCCTGCCGGGTCTCCGGTGATGCGTCGCCATGACAATGATGTCAAATGATGCTGCGGGTCATGTGACGTCACATGACCCACGATGTAATTTGATGCCGGGTTCTAAGCAAGGGGGGCGTGAACACTGGGGCTCCCAGGCCGGGGGACACCCCTCCTCTATTCCCCTCCCATCTTCCCATGTATTTCTCTCCCCTCTGTCTCACTTCCTCACTCAATCAGCACCTCACCCCCTCCTCTCACTCTCCCCCCTCCATCTTTTACCCCACTCTCAATTCCGCTCTGTCAAACCCCCCCCCCCTCCCTTCCCCTGGCGACACACACACGCACACACACACACACGCACACACACACACACACACACAATCCCCCCACCCACAAAATACATACCAAAAAACCCACACCCCTAAATACAAAAAAAAAACAAATACAAAAACCACCCCACCCCCCCAAATACATACAAAAAGACCCCCAAATACATACAACCCCCCACAAATACATACAAAAAGACCCCCCACCCCCCAAATACATGCAAAAAAACCACCCCCCAAATATATACAAAATAAAACCACACCCCAAATACATACAAAAAAAACACCCCCCAAATACATATAAAAAAGACCCTCCACCCCCAAATACATACAAAAAAACAACCCCATAAATAAATACCAAATACAGATTTACCTACCTTGGGGATGGTCCCAGGCCTCTGCTGCACCTGCTCTCCCCCAGCTTCTCCTGGCCTCTTGCCAGACTTCTCTGTCTCCCAAGCTGTGCGGGCCTCCCTCCCTCACTGTCCCGCGTTGGGCCTCCCTCATGCTCGACAGAGAGAGGCCCAAAGCTGGGACCCGGCGGCCGGACAAAGCAGTTGGGCCCTCCTTTGCCCAGCTGCTGGCTCTCTCGTAGCCACCGGGCCCTTGAGCTCACCAGCTAGAGGCCTCCCTCACTGACACTGTCTCCCACCGGCCTCTTTCTCATGCCGGTGCGCACCGGAAGAAAGGCCCAGCTTCTGGCGCATGCCAAAATCAGAGGCTCGGCGTGGGACAGTGTTAATGAGGGAGGCCCACAGCTGGGGAGAGCCAGTGCCCGGCGCAACAAGAGGACCGGCAGCAGGGCAAAGAAGTTGAGCCCGGCCAGAGGTCTGGTCCAACTTTCAATGCCTGCCTTGCCCCCCACAGCCACCGGGTCTAGGACACGTGTTCCGGCTCTGACCCCCTGCCGGTGGCCCAAAATGTGAAGAATGAAGCGGAGGGCAGAGTCAAAGAGCCCTAGGCAGCAGGTTTCATATGTTTTATACACCTCAATTAGAAGTATCCAGCTCTCACAACTTTCTCCCTTTCATTTAATCACAATTAACCCTTTGTTTGCCCTCCTTTTAATTCACACATTTTTTCAAGGATATTCTCCTGTCCTTCAAGACACGTATTAAGTTACTGTAGGTGCAATAGTGCCAATTCGACACAACCACACAGAACATCCCATTGACTTGACTGCGACTTTCTTTAGTGTCACACTTTACTGAATATTCTTTCTGTGTATTCATTACTAAAGCTCTGCCACATTTGCTGGCACTTGTTCTTCAAGCACCCTGCTGTAAATCTGGAATTCCCTCTAATATTCTCTTCGTCACTGTGACTTTTTCACATTTTATAACTCTTTATTTCTGTCCTTGTTTTCTCATTCTGTTAGAATTTTATACTCAACAATATTTACAAAGGGTTCCCAAATGTGAAACAATATTTACAAAGGGTTCCCAATGTGAAACAATATTTACAAAGGGTTCCCAATGTGAAACAATATTTACAAAGGGTTCCCAATGTGATACAATATTTACAAAGGGTTCCCAATGTGACACAATATTTACAAAGGGTTCCCAATGTGACACAATATTTACAAAGGGTTCACAATGTGAAACAATATTTACAAAGGGTTCCCAATGTGAACCAATATTTACAAAGGGTTCCCAATGTGAAACAAAACTTACAAAGGGTTCACAATGTGAAACAATATTTACAAAGGGTTCCCAATGTGACACAATATTTTCAAAGGGTTCCCAATGTGAAACAATATTTACAAAGGGTTCCCAATGTGAAACAAAACTTACAAAGGGTTCACAATGTGAAACAATATTTACAAAGGGTTCCCAATGTGACACAATATTTACAAAGAGTTCCCAATGTGACACAATATTTACAAAAGGTTCCCAATGTGAAACAATATTTACAAAGGGTTCCCAATGTGAAACAATATTTACAAAGGGTTCCCAATGTGACACAATATTTACAACAGGTTCCCAATGTGACACAATATTTACAAAGGTTTCCCAATGTGACACAATATTTACAACGGGTTCCCAATGTGACACAATATTTACAAAAGGTTCCCAATGTGACACAATATTTACAAAGGGTTCCCAATGTGACACAATATTTACAAAGGGTTCCCAATGTGACACAATATTTACAAAGGGTTCCCAATGTGAAACAATATTTACAACAGGTTCCCAATGTGAAACAATATTTACAAAGGGTTCCCAATGTGACACAATATTTACAAAGGGTTCCCAATGTGACACAATATTTACAACGGGTTCCCAATGTGACACAATATTTACAAAGGGTTCCCAATGTGACACAATATTTACAAAGGGTTCCCAATGTGACACAATATTTACAACGGGTTCCCAATGTGACACAATATTTACAAAGGGTTCCCAATGTGACACAATATTTACAAAGGGTTCCCAATGTGACACAATATTTACAAAGGGTTCCCAATGTGAAACAATATTTACAAAGGGTTCCCAATGTGACACAATATTTACAAAGGGTTCCCAATGTGACACAATATTTACAAAGGGTTCCCAATGTGAAACAATATTTACAAAGGGTTCCCAATGTGACACAATATTTACAAAGGGTTCCCAATGTGACACAATATTTACAAAGGGTTCCCAATGTGACACAATATTTACAAAGGGTTCCCAATGTGACACAATATTTACAAAGGGTTCCCAATGTGACACAATATTTACAAAGGGTTCCCAATGTGACACAATATTTACAACGGGTTCCCAATGTGACACAATATTTACAAAGGGTTCCCAATGTGACACAATATTTACAACGGGTTCCCAATGTGACACAATATTTACAACAGGTTCCCAATGTGAAACAATATTTACAAAGGGTTCCCAATGTGACACAATATTTACAAAGGGTTCCCAATGTGAAACAATATTTACAAAGTGTTCCCAATGTGAAACAATATTTACAACAGGTTCCCAATGTGAAACATTATTTACAAAGGGTTCCCAATGTGACACAATATTTACAACAGGTTCCCAATGTGAAACAATATTTACAAAGGGTTCCCAATGTGACACAATATTTACAAAGGGTTCCCAATGTGACACAATATTTACAAAGGGTTCCCAATGTGACACAATATTTACAAAGGGTTCCCAATGTGACACAATATTTACAAAGGGTTCCCAATGTGACACAATATTTACAAAGGGTTCCCAATGTGACACAATATTTACAAAGGGTTCCCAATGTGACACAATATTTACAAAGGGTTCCCAATGTGACACAATATTTACAAAGGGTTCCCAATGTGACACAATATTTACAACGGGTTCCCAATGTGAAACAATATTTACAAAGGGTTCCCAATGTGACACAATATTTACAAAGGGTTCCCAATGTGAAACAATATTTACAAAGGGTTCACAATGTGACACAATATTTACAAAGGGTTCCCAATGTAAAACAAAACTTACAAAGGGTTCACAATGTGAAACAATATTTACAAAGGGTTCCCAAATGTGCAACAATATTTACAAAGGGTTCCCAATGTGAAACAATATTTACAAAGGGTTCCCAATGTGACACAATATTTACAAAGGGTTCCCAATGTGACACAATATTTACAAAGGGTTCCCAATGTGACACAATATTTACAAAGGGTTCCCAATGTGAAACAATATTTACAAAGGGTTCCCAATGTGACACAATATTTACAATGGGTTCCCAATGTTATGCACTCAAAATAGCCTAAACAGAATATCAATAAAATATCAAACTTTAATCTAACCATTAATATAAAGAGCAAACAAGGAGACAACTAGATGAAATAATGAATGAAAAACCACTAGTGCTGCGACTGTGACTAACACGGTTTAATCTGATGCGAGGGCAATACGTGATGTCACTGAATGGGGGTTAGGTCTGAACCATACAGTGTAACACCGTGTGTGCCTAGGTACTAAAGTGCTAATAAGGTCCCCGAAGGCAGGGGTTCTCAACTTAAGTCGTCAAGACCTCCCGCCCCCCCCCCCCCCCCCAACAGGTCAGGTTTTATGGATATCCCAGCTTCAGCAAAGGTGGCTCAATCAGATTGAGCCACCTTTGCTGAAGTTGGGATAGCCTCAAACCTGACCTGTTGGGGGTGTGGGGGGGTCTTGAGGACTGAAGTTGTGAACCCCTGCCCTAAGGGATAAGTTTTGACAGACAAACAAAATAAATACATTGTGAATATATATATATATATATATATATATATATATATATATATATATATATATATATATATATATATATATAAAGCAGAAAATAGCCGTGTTAGTACAGTTGCGATAGTGCAGAATAAATGAGTTCTTCAGTATTAGGTGATACCTTTTTTATAGGACTAACAATTTATGTCATAGGACAAGCTTTCGAGAGTTCTCCTCTCTTCTTCAGGTCAAGCAATACATATATATAGTTCAGTATATATATATAGTACAATATAAAGTGGTTCAGTGAAAGGTGCAGAGAGTGTTCCTGTTTGGAATGCCAATGGACCAAAATATCTCCCTCTCAGTAGCTATATACTGTACTGAATATCTGGATTGCACGGAGCCTAGTTATTCAATTGCTGCTCCACTAATATTAGTACAGTATCTATATATATATATAGTAACTACTGTATAATACCTATAATAACTGCCCTCCAAATGCTATTAATGTTGTATGCTACTCTCTATATCTGAGTTCATAGGTTATGTGGTATATTGGTGCATCACCACAGTAAGCTCACAGAAAAACATAAGTCTCTTTAAAATAAATCCAATATCCAGGAACAATTGTATAATAGCAGGAATGATCTTCCCAGGGTAGAAGGTGACACCTTGAGAAAGTCCTGCGGGACGAAAAGCGTTGGTGCGTTGTCCTATACCATTGGAAAGCTGATTAAATAAAGAAGATATAATTTTACTTTTGTTTGGAGTTGCCTTTATTAATTTTTTTACATCCTGGATTTAGCTACCTGTGCTCCTTCTCTCTTCTACTCATCTGGTCTCTATATCTGAGACATGTGTCCCAGTTGCTCTCGTGACATCACAAAATCTGACGTCACTGATACCCGTCTCCTTATTTTCTCTTTATTTTAATGATTAGATTAAAATATGTATTTTATTTATATTCTGTTTAGGCTCTTTTGAGTGCATCACATTGGGAACCCTTTTGTAAATATTCTTTAGTTCAACATTTCGCAGATAGCACCCCTCCAGTCAGGAGCGTAGCTATAGCCTGGGCAGCTTTTGGGGGGCCCTTTCTCTCCCCCCCCCTGTAGAGACAGTCGGGGGGAGATGGTATGTGGTGGTGGGCCCCAGCAAACAAAAGCCGGTAGGGGAATCAGCAAGGCAGGGGAGGAGCGCCCTCTATCAGTCTGACCCAGAAGTCTTTATAACTTCCGGTGTCTGCTGCTACAGCTCCTCTGCCAGCTGTCCTTCTGGTCATTTCCTCCCGCCAAAGATAGGCGTGGGAGAGAGCGCTGAGGGGAAAAGAGAGATAGAGCTGAGGGGAAGAGAGAGGGTTGAGAGGGAGAGAGAGCTGAGGGGGAGAGAGCGCTAAGGGGGAGAGAGAGAGAGATGAGGGGAAGAGAGAGAGCTGAGGGGAAGAAAGAGAGGGTGAGCTGAGGGGAAGAGAGCTTAGGAGAAGAGAGAGCTGACGGGAAGAGAGAGAGCTGAGGGGAAGAAAGAGAGAGCTGAGGGGAAGAGAGAGAGAGCTGAGGGGAAGAGAGAGATGAGGGGAAGAGAGAGGGGGAGCTCATGAGGAAGAGGGGAGAGAGCTGGTGAGGGGGAGCTGATGAGGATTAGGATGGGAGAGCTGGTGAGGGGAGCTCATGAAGATGAGGGGGGAGAGCTGGTGAGGGGTAGCTCATGATGATGAAGGGGGAGCTGGTGAGGGGGAGCTGTTGAGGATGAGGGGGGAGAGCTGGTGAGGGGGAGCTGATGAGGATTAGGGTGGGAGAGCAGGTGAGGGGAGCTCATGAAGATGAGGGGGGAGAGCTGGTGAGGGGGAGCTCATGAGGATGAAGGGGGGAGCTGGTAAGGGGTAGCTGATGAGGATGAGGGGGGATAGCTGGTGAGGGGGAGCTGATGATGATGAGGGGGGAGAGCTGGTGAGGGGGAGCTGATGATGATGAGGGGTAGGAGAGCTGGTGAGGGGGAGCTGATGATAATGAGGGGGGAGAGCTGGTGAGTGGGAGCTGATGATGATGAGGGGTTAGAGCTGGTGAGGGGAAGCTGATGATTAGAGAGAGGATCAGGGAGAGGATGGGGGAGGGAGAAAAAAATTGCAATCAGTATTAATATTAATGGGGCCCTGAAATGTTGTTTTGCCCGGGGGCCCGCCCATGTCTAGCTACGCCATTGCCTCCAGTACTAGAATTTACATTGAGCTGAGCAGGCACCCCTCAATTAGTGAAACACTTTTCTACTCCCCATCGAAATACCACTCTAGAGATCCCAAGTTTGTACATACACTCATATACAATCAGCTGCCTGCTCTCCCTGTGCTTGTATTCCCCGGCACTTAGCTCAATGTATAGGGCAGCATATATTTACAGTCATTTCATGCAGTATGTCTAAAACACAACGGAATGTCCAAGATCAAAGCTATGTTGCCTTTTGTGGACTTGTTACAAGTCCCCAAGCAGCAGGTGAAAAGAAAATAATGAAAGGGGAAAAACAAATAAAAAATCACACACAAGGTAGATGACAAGGACATTCCATGTGCCGATAAGTATCAGACACAAGTGCAGGTCACGGGGAGGTTCAACAAACACCTCTGATCACTTCTAGGAACTATTCAGAAAGTAAAAACATACTGAAATACACACAGATTTTGGAAAGAAGCGAAATGCCAGTGAATGCTCCCAACACCTGCAAACCTATAACCCAAAGCAGAAGGGTTTACAGAAGCCAATTAACTTTCCCTGATAGGACTTTGTATATGAATTTTTGACAGGACAGAATATCGTCTGTTTGTTCTAATGCTGTCACCAGCAAGGCGTTGGCGCAATACTTTAAAGCACAACAAGAAAACACTGGCTGCATTTTATTAGTTAGAAGTTTTAGGTAGTTTATGTAATAATATCTGGTAGTATGACATGCATATTTTCTTTATTTAGTTACTCTTCAGAGAGGGTGTGGATTGTGTTATGGGTTATAATATAATATCTGGTATCTTTCAATTTCACCTCTTTATCAAACAGCTCCACCTGCCTGAGGTGGTATAAACATGCCAGGCTTACAGCCAGCATCAAATGTGAGCTGCTCGATTGGCAAACGCCTTATATTTATTGCACCCACAACTCTAAAATATAAACTGCAAGTTCATATTCACTTCACTGCAATCAAATGTTTTTGTTTTTTTTGTGGATTAAAGCAGCAACATTAGAAATATTAAGTTTTTTTTAAATAAATCAGCTCTGTTGTACTATACAAAACTTACTGTAATTCTATGTTTTACATTTGTTATTCAACTCTTTTTTTTTTTTTCAACATTCTGTTTATTGTGTTTTTCAAAGTATAACATACAGTTGTCACATTGTCAAAATAAAAAGCTTTCCATGGGACAAACAACATTCATACCGCCATTCATACCAACCTGGGGGAAGGGAGACAGGAGGGTGTGGGGGTAGGAAGGGGGAGGAGTGGGAGGGGGGGGGGCAGAGGAATCCTTTCTGATGTACGATGTTCTCCGCTCCTGGTCCGTAGGTCAGGTGTTACGTCCAACTGTTTCAGCGAGGCACCAGGTAGTGAATATGGGGGGTAATGGATCTGTGTTAGCGTCC
This sequence comes from Ascaphus truei, assembly GCF_040206685.1. Lineage (NCBI taxonomy): Eukaryota > Metazoa > Chordata > Amphibia > Anura > Ascaphidae > Ascaphus > Ascaphus truei. The sequence goes on along the minus strand of NC_134494.1, from coordinate 51,442,895 downwards.
TCCCGTGGTGGGCATACCGTCTCTCTCGTATGTGGCTGATTGCAGCTTCTGCTCGCCATCCAAGGAGAACTCACCTGCCGCTATTAAAGCCAGATGGAGGCATTGCTCACCCCTTTGGATGTCTGTCTGTGCCAGCCAAGGCAACCAGACTTTTTGAAACTTTGGGCCAGTGTCGTTGACCAGACTTGTCAACTTTTCCATCTGGCAAACAAACCAAATTCTATTCCGAATTTTGTCTAATGATGGAATTGCATTCTGTTTCCACAATGCTGCAGTCTCGCATCTCATAGCCGTAGCAAAGTGTGCGATCAATTTGTTCCCTGATCTAGATACGTCTGTCGTGGGTTTGCCTAGAAGGAACACCCACGGATCTAGTTGAATTTTGAGGCCCAAAAACAGCCTCTGTAGCCAATCTCTAATTTGGATCCATACGGGTCTAAGTCGTGGACAAGACCACAGCATGTGTAACAGGTCCCCCTGTTCCCCGCACTGCCTGGGGCAGAGCGGGGAAGCGCCCGGCGCAAATTTTGCCAATCTAACTGAGGTGAGGTACCACCGCATTAGTACTTTATATGAGTTCTCCTTTAATGTTGTACAGATCGAACTGCTGGCTGCCGCCTTAAAAATCTCAGCCCAGTCATCGTCCTCCAGTGGCTCCGTCAGATCTGTTTTCCATTGTGTCATGAACCTGGGTTTGTGTGAACCGTCACTGTCAGAACCGACCACCACCCTGTACAGAGCAGATATAAGTCCCCGTGTGTCGGTGCCTCGACCACAGAGCTTCTCAAAATTAGTTAACGGCGGTCTAATAGTGTGTTTGGTGTAAAATGCCCTGACCTGGAGGTATCTAAGAAATTCTGTGTTGGGAATGCCAGTTTCTGACTGTAATAGATCAAACGGTTTAATGGTGTCGCGTCCCTCCAGGTCTTTTAGTTTGTGGAACCCCCTGTTTTGCCAAAGTGTGAAGTTTTTGCCAACTAAACCCGGAGCAAAATCTGGATTCCCGTATAATGGGGCCATTAAAGTGTGTTTAGAGGTTAATGAGTGATTAGTTTTGGCCGCTTCCCAGACCGACAGTGAGTTGAGCACGGAGGACAGAGGATCCTTTAGGTCTTTCAGTCTAGCTTTTGGGTACCAAATTAGGTTTTTGATTGCAAGCGGGGCGCAGACCTCCTTCTCTAATGCCACCCAGCGTCTCTGCTCTGGATTCCCATGCCACTGTGTGATTTGACATAATTGGGCCGCTTTATAGTATGCCAACAAACTCGGCACTGCCAAGCCTCCTGTCTCCCTGGATCGTTGCATAATTGTCATTTTTACCCGTGGTCTTTTATTTTGCCAAATAAATTTTGTGACTGAATTTTGTAGTTCTTTAATCTCTGATCGTACCACTGGTATCGGAAGAGTTTGAAAGAGGTATAGTAAACGTGGGAGAAGGTTCATCTTAACACAGTAGATTCTACCAATCCAGGAAATTCCGTAAGTGGACCATATTTTGAGCTCCTTTGTTAAAGCCCGTAGGAGCTGTGGATAGTTTGCCTGATAGAGAGTGGAGCTCTGTTTAGTAATATGTACCCCTAGATACGTTATCTTTTTCGGCTGCCATTGAAATTTAAAATTAATTTCTATTAATTTCTCCATGTCTCTCGGCAAATTCAGACTGAGCGCCTCTGATTTAGCCTGATTGATCTTAAAACCCGATATGCTACTAAATTTTTCCAGTAGGGCGAACAGATTGGGTAGAGAGGTGAGTGGCTTTGTCAGTGTCAGGATAATGTCATCTGCGTATAGCGCCACCTTGTGTTCTTGTGACATAATTTGGATTCCGGAGATGTCCGGGTTGCTACGAATGTGCGCTGCTAGCGGTTCCACGCATAAGGCGAACAACAGGGGCGAAAGTGGGCAGCCCTGTCTGGTTCCGCTTTTGATATTAAACAGCTCTGATGGGAAGCCTTGGTGTACTACCTTAGCTGCCGGGGTTGTGTATAATGCTTTAATTGCCCCTAATATTTTCCCTCTGAACCCAAATGCTCCAAGCGTAGACTCCATGTATGGCCAGTCAATCCTGTCGAAGGCTTTCTCCGCGTCTAAGCTTAGTGCTATGCCACGGAGCCCGTTGGTATTGATGACATCAATAATATCTATTATCCTTGTGGTATTATCGGCCGCTTGTCTATCCCTAATAAATCCAACCTGGTCTGGGTGAATAAGCCTTGGCAGGATCGCACTCAATCTGTTAGCCAGTAGTTTAGATGTTATTCAACTCTTAATGCCATTTTTAATGAGTTTTAAAGCATCCTTTGATTTGTGCAGCAGGTATTAGCCCACCTCCCCGGGAGGGCAAGATCTTTGCAACACTTTTCTGTTTGGGATAATTTGTTGCCAATGTTCCCAGCAGTTTGAGCTGTAAACTGTAACAATAGATTATTTTATTTTAGCAATATATGGATACATTGTAACTGCTGAGTTACACTGACTGAAGCAGCCATTATGTTAGTCACACCATAAGGATTTTGACAGGTTTATAAGAGGAGCACCAAAGGTAAGAATGTACATTGTCACATGCTTTACTTTTACAAATATACAAATACTGTAAGAAGAAAAAAAAGGGGAGAGGGATGTCGTATTGCTGCTTTAAAGAACATGTTATTATATGGAATCAGATAACAATAAAGCACAGGTACAGTGTAGTACAGATTATTGGGCTTTGGTTCATGTTAAAAACTTCAAAATGTCTTCGGCAGTGAAATGAGTCCCTGCCAAAACCAATATGCACATCTCCTGGTAAACTCGCGCTAAGCTGCTGAGATAGTCACATGTACTGTATGTCATAGCGAAAAGTCATTGATAGATCCCTGCCTATAACTGTCAGATACATGGCTTCCCATAACCATAAATAACCATAACAGCAAGTGGCCATGAAGCAACATGAAATGGACATCTTTGTATATATGGTGCTGTACTGATGGAGGGCCTACGCATTAAAGCACCTTTGCAGCTGTTACAACATACCTGTACAGTACCTCAGTATGTCAAAGCTAGGTCAGTGTATTTTAAGATACAAAGTAAACTTTCTACACCTCCAGATGCACTTGACCTTCCCTGACTGCCCTTCTTGCAATGTACATTTAGGCTTTGTCCACAGTGCAGTATACGGCGCAAGCTACATAGCTCGTGCCGAAACAAACACTAGGACGCCAATGCATAAGCGCATAGTGCGCAAGCACTAGCGCGTACACATGCGCTACAAGGAGAGCGGCGCTTCACAATACAAACAAGTTTGTATTTTAAGTGCGACGCCGGGAGGAGGAAGCGCGGAAGCAAGCACATTCCACTATGGACGCGGCGTTATTCCTAATGTGTCTGTAACCCTCCCAACATACCACTTAGATCGTAAGCTCTTTGGGGCAAGGTCTCCTTTAGGCTTATGTTTGTCACTTATCTGTTGCACTTATTCCCAGTCTTTATAATGTTGTCAAGTGCTGCGTACATGGTTGGTGATATATAAATACAATTATACATACAAATTCAACATGGTGGCCTCCCCTTGCCCTCTCAGGATGCACTGTACTTAAACATGGCACACTTTGGTAAAGTAACAATACAAACAAATAAAGAAAACCGTTGTTGTGCAGAATTGTACTTGTTGTGCTAACTGGTCATTGATGAGATATGTGGAGATCACGGATATTGGGGCCTATTCTCGGAGCTCCACAGTGTCATAAACCGCTTCTAAAGTGCTCTTGGGTTGGCACGCTTTGCTATCCTGTAAGCCCTTCTCGCAGGTCCGATGCGTGTCTAAGAGGCTTTTTTAGAAGCAGCTTCTCTCCGGCTCTGCCAATCCGACTGGTTTGTCAGACAAGCCTCTTTGTATTTGCTGTACCCTGCACGGTGGAGGACTGCAAAGTTACAAAGTCGGTCAGCACGGCTAGAATTAAAACGTAAATATCAAAATGGTGCGTGCGGGTACGAGGATCTTCCATATTCCTCACAGGGTACACCAACTGAAACAATACCCCCAGCACTCAGGAAAAAACTGTGATTCCTGTAAGTCAGGAGCAAAGAGAATCCTCCACCCTTAATGATAAACACCAAGAAATAATGAGACAATATAAGCAAGGTAATGCTAAACAGTATCCCACATTCCCATATTAATAGGACCAAACAGCTATTCTAATAGCTCAGTTATGCAAACCGCTTCCAAAAACGCGCATTTTTTCACCCTACCTCACGGGGGTGAGATTGGCATTGAGAGTTTCATCCACAGCCTGAAATATGGGTTTGGCTGAGAGAGCAAAACCCACAAGTCAGACTGGGGACGGAGTTAGCACCAGCTCAGGTAATTCTGCATCTAAAGCACGTGCAATCTGGGCGGTTTGCCGGTGAAACCGTGTGGTTTTCCTCTTTTTATAGACGCGGTTTGGTAGGTGAGATTTGCAATAGACAATAGGGTTTTTTTCTCACATTTCACTCCACTACTCCTGAACATGTCAAACCGCGCGGTCTGACGATGACAACGTGGGAGCCGCCGTGCGAGCGCACCCCCATTATCTGCATATTGATTCTAAAACGTGAACCTTTCCATTTACATTATGTAACACTAGATGGCAACATATGCTGCAAATTCAACACACTTTTGTGTTTGTTACCACAATGTTCTTAAGAAATATACTTTTTCTGTGTCTGACTAATTTATGGTAATACATTCAAGTTGCATGAACTGAAAATAAAATAAATATTAAAGGTATTTAAAATACACATTCAACACAGGTTTAAATACAGTACACCAAAAAACAAAACATTTCAGATGAGAACTGCAGGGGGCATCACATCTAAGCCATGTTATTTATTACAAATATATCAAAAGTATGGTGATTATAAATTCATACTTCTTGCTTTTAGAAAATAACGCACACTGATTATAAATGTCAGCCTACTGTATTTAGTAAAAGCTGCATGTTAATATTTTTGCACAGAGCGTTTCAGTCTCTTTAGTAATAACATAACATAATAACATGTTTGCACATTTATTCTCCGGTCATAAACATACTGTACTACCATGTACAAATAAAAGCTTTCAAATTGTACCGCTTACTGCAGCTGTATTTTAGCTTAACCCTATGATGCCCCAATATGTAGTCTGCCAAAGAATGCCTTTTTTTTTGCTTTGGTGCCTCCTGAATTCCCATGCAAGACGCAATCTGAAATATAGAGCGATGGAAGAGGGCTCCTCCTCTTCTGTTTCTGGGTTAAGCGCTGCGCCAGAGGTGCCGCGGCGCGTCCGCACCTCCAAGGGTTATAAACTCTAAACACCTACAATCCTCCTAACCAAACTGCTGTATGTTTAATGGGTTTGTAGGTACATTACCATAAAGGAATGTTTTGTTTTTCCAGATTCTAAGATAGCATTGTCGCCTCCCTCCACCTGTGAGTGGCGATATGATGCTTGCGCCAGCGCTTGTTTCAGGACCTGCAGGGACCCTCAGGGAGAATCCTGCCAGGAAATACCCAAGTAAGTAATACAGTTCTACCATTTCTTCTGATTTGGCTCTGCTGTAGTTGCATCTTAATCTCAATATGTTGTGAAGCCGCCTTCCCCATACTGGAGCAGAGTTCAGACCCATTTAAATGAATGTGACTATAATCTTCCTCAGGAATGGATTAACAGCATATCCTAAAAGGAGCGCAAGGGAGAGTGTTGCCTTGGAAAACCTTAAGATATAAAGGATGCTGGTGTATAGTGAGCAATGGAAATGTACAAATGAATGGTTATGAACCGTGAGATGTTCACCCCAATTTTGTTTTCTCCCAAAAATACTACTGTTCACTAAGCATTAAAAGTAAATGTGCAAGGTCCCATGGACCTTGATATGCTGCCATTTTCTGCCTTTTTCGCAGTCATTTGATTCGTGAACTTTCATGAAAAAAATTAGCAAAACCCCCCGACATTTAACGCTCTGAATGCTGGAGGGACCACGGCACCAGTGTGCCACGTCATCACCTGATCGCTCCTCACTGGTGGCAACCACAGGAGAACGGAACGCCATCTCCCATGCAAAAACGGGCAAGTCATTATAACGTAGCTGCTACGTCTGGCTTGCCAGACCCCATGATACAGTCGCTACATCCTTTGGCACCCCAAAGGGGTAAAAGAAATTTGCGAAAGGTTTCACAAAGCAGATTTGAAGATTGGCACATTTCTAGTCTTAACCACTGGGCACTCGCAATGAAGCGAAACTTGGGTTGTGCGCTTTATGAGGTTACTAGAAGACCCGATACCATTTTGCAGACACTCAGCACTAATTGAGAAACTACTGTGTTATGTCTCATTTTTAAACCATGCGTGATAGCGATGACAAGTTCTTTAATACGTTCTCCAGGAATACTGCCTTCCAAAACTCAGTGGTATCCAAAATAAAACAACTTATTGAACATTTTCATTGTTCAGTTGGAGATTATTTTTAAGATAGAGTGAAGTTTGCAGTAAATCTTTTTACGGATGCTCAGTGCAATACAAGGACCTACTAGTTCTTAACTCTTT